>NC_048413.1:1628016-1641068 GCF_013103735.1 Etheostoma cragini | reverse complement strand
AAGTGTAAAAGGCCAACACACCAGTCTTCATGCAGATTTTGTCACCAACATTAATAAAGTTTGGACTGATAACGAGGACATTAAGTAGTATTTTTAGACTTTGACATTTGATGATATATGCACAGACATTTACTTATTTACACTGTGTTCTGCCGTTAACTAATGCTAGGGTATTTGATGCTATCACGTATTCCATGGAGTCGGCCATCTCATCCTCCTGCGCTCCGTAGCGGACAATGTGACGGTGAGACAGCACCGATTTAAATCTTAAGAACACATTTTGATGAAGGATTTGAGTTGGATTTTACAAGGTGTATGGAACAATAACCACTCAATACAAGCGCAAATAACACTGCTGGTTTTATCTTCGATAACGTGGATGATATGGAGAGAGAAAAAACGTACTTGAAAATATTACGAGCAATCATTATTCCCAAATGTACTTTATGCAGTCTGACATCAGTTTACCTCCTCACTATCTGCATTGCCAGTTCCCATTGTCCCCAAACAATTAGAGTTTGCGTGGAGGACCGCACATTCTCCCGTCAAGTTTGTCCTTTTATAAATCAAAACCTTTGCGAGGGAAGTGACGTACGCGTATTCTTTTAGCCCCGTTTGGTGCGTATGTCACGTTTAAAAATGAGACCCTTGGGCCTTTTGTCTGCCCCATCATGTCAAAACACTTTATTATTTTTTTGTTGTAGGCAAAGGTTCTAGACTTATCCTTCATCTTGTCCAGCCAACCTTTCCTGTTAGTCTTTAGATGAATACTGTGCAGATTATGGGGTAATTTAATGATAGGGAGCTTTGGTTGACCTTCGGTTGGTAGTTGGTCTGTTCAGTCACAACTGCTAGTGCCCGCCTCCGCTTCGAGACTCGCCAGTCACCCAGTCAATGATGATAAATGACAAACTCATGATCATGAAGATGAATCCCAGTGCAGCAAAGCATGCCGCCTACAGGAGTGGAAGGAAATAAAAGGATAGCTGCATCAACAATACCGTAGACATTTAAATGGCCAAGTTAAATTCAAAGTGTTCTTGATTTCTGGAGGAATTGAGTTGTACCTGAATCTTGGGTCTGGACAGAAAAGGCTCCTGGTCTTCAGGAATGATACGGACGTAGAAGGTTCCAGGTAGGATGAAGATAAGGCTGGGGGCAGATGTGGCTCCTGAAGTTGGAAAAGAACCGAAAGAGGAAGTGAGTTAATGTATTGTTCTATACAGTAAGTGATTACACAGTTTACAGATGATGTAGTTCTTCCTGTGCAAACATACCGATGAGGCCAAAGATGTCGCGGATTGAGGGCACGAAGATAACCAGGAGGTTGACCACAAAAATTAGACAAATTGCAATGACGATGTGTACCAACCAGTTGAAAGGCTTGGCTGGAAACAAGATCTGGAGCAAGGCCCTCCGGATCTACAGAGGTAAGGAAGGAAGGAATGAAAGAAAGAGTGAGAAATATTGGTCTATGGTCTTGTTTTATCACCACAGGCAAACGGTGATGCTGTTGTGAAAAGCCATATTTAAGAAAAGCTCCTATAGGCGTCAATCCCATCCCAACTAGCTGACATTTTAGCTATTTTCTATCATATTTGTGAAATACACTCATTTTATAATTTTAATAATTAAAAAAAAATAATTTATACTCTTTATTGATGAGGCTAGCTGTTTCCCAGCTCTTTATGCTAAACTAAGCTACGGTAACTGTCTCCAGCTTCATATTAAATCGACAGACATATATAGGAGAGGTTTCAATCTCCTCTCTCTGTATGAAAGTGAAAAATCTTATGTCCCAAAATGTCAAACTATTTCTTTCTTATTATCTAATGGTTAAAGGTTCACGACTACAGCATGTGTTTGCTGCTTAATAATTCGTCTTAAAAAAAAGAAGAAGGTCCATACAGTCAACACATATTAAAACAGAAACTGCTGATTTCAGAAGTTACACTCATGACAGACACAGCACTGAAACTTTCTTACTGTTTCAGTATATAAAACTTGCATACATGCATCCTTTTAGCCAGGTCCTATCAGACTTTCGTACATGTCATTTGTACAGAGAGTCAGGCCACTCTCCATTTACAACTGTTCACTTCCTTGAAGGCGGCTCCTCTGTTGAAGTTAGGAGGCTAGCCTCCTTTGGCAGCATCAGTTATTTGGTGTAGAGACTACATTGTCAGTATGAGGGACTTAGGATGTGCAGCTTGTAGGTTCAGGATCTACCTAGACAACATTTTCAATAAGGATTAGGGGAAGGAAAAAGCCAAATGTTATACATTAGACTATGGCTTTTTGACCGTTTAAGAATTTTGTCTCAAAAAAAGAACAAACATTGCATGTGGAGTGCCACATGGATCCATTCTGGGCACACTACTCCTAAGTCTCTACCACTAGGGGTCATCATTCATTATGTTGATTTTAATTGTTTTAAAAATTATATCTTCCAAAATGGGGTACGTATTGAATTTTACACATACACATATGTTTATCACTTTAAAAAAAATGTTTACTGCATTTTATCTTTCACACATTTACATTTGAGAGGCTGGAACCGTTTTTCTTGGACCGGTGTATGATGCATTTTGACTGATAAGCAAAGTAGCTGATTAATTTTAACAAATTAATTATTCAACTAACTGTTTTAGCTTAATATTATTATAACCTCCCCTTTTGTGTTTTATTTATTGTATCTGAATCCACTTTTATCATGTAAAGTGTGATAAATTTGAATGTGTAGAAAGTGTCAGGAAATCAAAACAATTGTTTTTGTTGATAGACGTTTTACCGGGAAAAGAACCACAGGGACGGTGAGGGTGACGGCCACCAGCACAGCTAGACGCACACAGAGAACCAGGACATCCAGGGTGTCCACTCGACTGTAGGTGTGTAACAGCTCTGACTCCACAGCACCTACCCACAGAGAAGACGTATCTCATTAGGTCTATTCCCTCACTCACAACACTGGTAAATGCTATGGGTACAATTGGCTCATTCATTTTAATTTTTTTCCATTCACAACTTAAGAAAAGGGTGACCTTTGAATCTCAGGAGTAAAGAGTATCTTACCATAAAAAGTTAGGTAACCAAAAAGAGCCGTTATCAGGTACATGACAAACATTGCAAGGATGGAGATGTTGGCAACTGCCTGCATACGTTTCTTGGTGGCACTGGGGTAAAGCCAAGCAAAAAAATTACGTTAATTTTACCAAAGCTTTATAGCACAGCTCTCTGTGTGCCTACTAAGAAACCCAAATTTTGGATTTTGTGAAATGGATGACGATATTCAGACTTACTCTCGCAGCTCAGTGTAGATTGGTAGCACCTCTGGGTGGCAGACGAAAGCAAACGCCAGAATTGGGATAGTGTACGCTGTCTAAAAGCCAAACATGCCAAAGGACAGTGAGTAACTCACAAAACATGGCTTGAGGAACACAATCTAATGCTTGTTTTATACCAGACGGCACTGTTGACATAACACACTCCTATGCAGAATATGTTGCAGTTAATCTGCTGTGATGATCAAAAACTAAATATACAACAGATGATTTAGGGAACTAGACGCAGGCAATGTGAAATTGTTTTACCTGTGAGTTTGTGGTAAATAGTTTGGCCTCACAGAAGTCGCCTGTCACATTAGTTGCAGTGTGGTAATGGGCAAAAGGAGTCGTGTTATGCTTTTCCTCATCCAGTGGACATGGGATGTTAAATTTCTTGTAGATAACCTGGAGAGACCCACCCATTGGTTAATCAAAGATGAATATATAACTGAGGTACAGCTGGTGTAATTCTGTATATAGTCTGTGTATCTTTGTTGGTTCAACAGTTGAGACTCACCGAAATGAGAAAAAACACCATGCAAGAGAGGGAGAACCCGCTTGTATAGCCCAAGTAACCTGTGTAGCAATGATAATAACATGTTGCAGAATGATATATGGATTCTGGAAGTACAGCATATGAGTGTAAGCACAAAAGCAAACAGGTAATGGATACATGATGTTACATGAGAGAGTACGGGGAATTGAAAAAAAAAGGAAACAAAATGTGACAAAAGAATTGAAAACATACCAAGTTGTTTCATCATTGCTAGAGGAAGGATGATGACAACGCTAACAATCATGATCAAGTAGTTTCCATTCAAGAACCACTCTCTAAGAGACAGATGTAAAAACAAATAAAATCAGCACATCACAAAACAAAAATGTAAAAATTACACATGAATCGTTGTCAAAATAGCACTTTGACACTCACCCTGTGTTTTCATATTTACCCAGGAAAGATTGAATAACCAATGGGAGCTCAGACTTCACGATGAAGAGGTAGCTAGACATTGCTAAAAAGAAGTGACGGTCAATCTGATTAAATGCACATGTTTTTATTTACAGATATCAGACATAAACATCAAAGGAAGATAATGGCCTAACCACACCTCCAATGTTGTGTATTGTAATGATAATTGCGGCCAGCATTTTTCCCGGGGCACCAAAAGCCCGATTCCCAAGCTGCTCATAAGCCCGGATGCCTGGAAAAAAAACAATATACATATATGAGTGTGATAACTTATGAATGCAGGATTGACTTTGTCGCCACTACATATGTTATGTGTGTTAAGTTTGGCTTACCAACAACCCCAGCGCTTTTCAGTAGAAGATGAATTGAATATGCAGACAGAATGGCAATGGACATCAAGAGGATTCTGAAACACACAAGAGCAAAGATCTGCTGTAATTTGTAATGTAATTCTTTTTTTAATGTATCAACTGTCTCACCAACCTGGACATTATTCTTATTAGAGTTAAAGCTAAGCTCATAATCTAAATAAATAAAGACAGAAAGAAAGAAAGGGAGAAAAAAATTATTCTTTAAAAAGTTATTTAGAAACTACAGTGTGACAAGCAATTCTTGTGATTTTTGTCTTTTTTTTTCAATGCACACAAGTGAGTTTGGCTTTAAGAGCGGGCCTCTACAGCCGTCCTCCACCTCCCCCCTGCCACATAGCACAGGACTTTTCCAGGCAGGCGTGTCTTGGATGTGATCATTACGGGCTATTTTTAACCACTCAAATCTGATTTAGGGAAGCTGCGTGTGTATGACAGATCAGACTTCGTATAGGAGCCAATGTGTATACAGTATTACACCAACAGCTCACACAGGTAGACAGACAGAAACACAAGCACAGAGCCCACTCTCCTGCCACCACACATCCATGTCCAAGCACTAATAGTATGATACAAAGACACCCCTGTGGCCTTAATTTTAGCCTTATAAGGACCCTCTGTTGACTATATCCAATCAGTGCCCACCAATAATGAACTTAATCCTCATTTTAATGTGTTAACCCTAAATTTGAACCCCAAATAATGATGATTTATAATTTATTTATAGAGCACTTTTCAAGCAAGAGGCCTTTTACAGCATCAGGAATCTAAAGACTGAGTACATAGTAAAATATATAAAATAAGTAACAAACATGCACAAATATAGAAATTAGCAATGTTAAAGCTATCTCAGTACAAAAATATTAGTTTTTATGAAAAGCCATTAAAAAATAGCCTCTTTTAAGAAAGTGAGGATCAGCCCAAATTACCTAAATTACCTTTTTTCAAAAATCTGCCCTCTGTCAGACAGTATACAAGTCAAACACACACACACACACACACACACACACACACACACACACAGACATGTCAAACAGCCCTGCTCTGTTCTTTTAACCTCAATGAGTGTCCAAATTTGGCTTGACCATAATACTAAATATGTTTACAGGAAGCAAAAATCACAATACTATGGGACACTATTGTAACAACTTAAAAGACTGCTGTGAGAAAATTAGCATGCGCCTAAATGAGTAGACACATACACAAACACTGACAAATGCAGCACGGCACAGAGTTGAGCCAAAGTAGGGACCGCGTGTTTGGCTTGCATACTCACAGAAAAAGAACGATTCCGGTGTTGGACATCGCAAAAGCCAAACCCAGAATTCCACTGCCCATTATGGCATTACTGAGGTTAAAAATGGACATGCCAAATGAAGTCTTTCCCTCGAACTGCAGGAGGACAACAACACGTACGGATCAACTCACAAACAAAAATCACATCAACAGCATCGTATTCACTGTATCTTATTTAGACACAGCAGATCAAATCTGACTTCTATGTTTTTCATCATGTGGCTGAGTAAAAACACTCACATCTGTGAAGTGGTTTTCTTTCTTGACGCCAGTTTTATGTGGGAGAAACTCCTCATGTTCAGCCAAGGCATCCAGCCCATCAAAACTATAATGGAATCATAATCACTGGTTTAAAGGAGCCACAAAAAAAAAGACACATTTTAAACATTTTAATTTCTTTGAACTTCTAACACCTTTTGCTGTGAAATGTTGTTCCTGTTCCAATAATTACTGTTGATTTGTGAGTCTTACCCATCTTCCCTGCTGTGTCCATTCATCTTCTGAAGCTCCATTCTGGTTGTTGGGCCTGTGACTGGAGGGATGAACTTTTGCTGGACTAAAAGAATCCTCTTAAATGTCACCTGGACGGAGGTAAAGAAAAATACGTTGTTCAATGTATGGTAATCATCTACAAATTTGGCCATTATTTTTTGCACAAAGATTTACTTTCAGCTGGGATTTTTTTTACATACCGTGCGTAACATTCAAACACCAACGATTAAAGACAGGAAGAAAACTGCAAGCAGTCTATCTACAGCATGTGTCTTTACCTTTCATTGTGTATGTATCCATCACTTTACCAAGTTAAGACAAGATCTCAAAATCTTCCAAAAAGCTGAGAGAGAATTGCAATCTATTTACAGAATACTTTTATGAGATAGCTGGGAAGTGTTGGCTCTGGTCTACAGTACAATAAATGTAGAGTCATATTACAGTGGTGGACTGGCAAATGTCCTTAATATAACCTCAGTCAACATACTAGTTATTTGTTCTTGGAACAGAAGAAAGCCAAATCAATCGACAAACACTAAATATGGTGAATGTAATACGGACAGAAAATGCTATGCTAGGGAAGACCTATTTATAAAGTCGCGAGACACACGCCCCTGAAATTGTGTTCTACTTGCCGAGGACAAAGAGGGTATTTTGGGAATACAAAAATCCTTTAAGACTGCTTTATTTCTGGAGTACAGCTCCCTACTTCAGATGTGATGATAAAAAAAGTTACAATATTACTGTGGTTGTTCGGAAAAGAGATACTTGGGCTGTAAGTCCATTTAAAGCTTGTTGGACATGAAAGACTTTCAATAACAAATGTCGTGCAATTTATTGTGGGACAGACAAAGCTCGTATGGACGGACTCTGGGAATGAGCGTAGGTTTGTGCTGCTGCCACGGGGTCATGGGATACTTCACTTCTCTGTGGGTCAGAGCCCTCAGGATTTTCACATCTGACCCCTAAGGACACACTCACACTACATTGTACCATTCCTTAAGAGTTTCACTCAAACCCAGAATTCTTTTATATTCCTACGCTTATCAAAGAACAAGCTTCTCCAGCTTGGTGGTTGATAGCAGAGGGCCACAGAGATACACAAAGGGTTCCTGTGTAAACCATGCTATTTAGCCTAAATACAGAGTAGCCTTTTCCATGCATACTCTACTTGAGTCAAGTTTGGTTTGAGTGACTTTCTTTAGCTACTTACCTAACAACTTTCCCATGGCTTAACGGCCAAAACAAACAAACAACAGGCAAGAATAGACCAAAATATTATTATATAAAATATTGTCCTTAAGTTTCATAAAAACACAATTTTGATGGATTGTTTACCAATCTCACTTTGTGAAGGGCAGAATTTGCAATTAAGAGATCAAAACTCAAGCAACAGTAGTGTATAAAACAACGTTTTTATAAGACCTTGGCTAGTGGCCTTCATCAGGGCCATTGCTTAAACACACCAATCTAACAATTAAGTTGTTATATATAGGCCTACAACAAGTGTTGTCTTAGTTTTGGTCTCTGTACACTTATTTCCCCTCTCCACACCTTGGAATTATTTAAAGTATTTAATGTTTGGCCAGAAACCTGAACTGTGCTTGTGCAGGTTTTACCAGACACTAGACAAACCTGGTTAACTACAAACTTGTTCAAAGTCAGATATTTCATTGGCCACGATTGCAAGATTACATAGTGGAAACCGTGAGAGTGGGGAAAAAAAAAAAAGAAGCAAAAAAAAGTGTTCCTGCACTTACCTTTCATCTATACAACATTTTTCCCTAAACCTACCCGCATGCCCTCTACAATTAGAAAATATATTTTAATATGACAAACAATATATACATTAATCTTGTCAATTATATGTAAGTTAAACACAGATAGTGCTGCAACCTTACTATCCGGCACTTCATTCCACATGGCTCTTTTCTGACGCAAGACCAGCTCACTATTGACAGTGAGCCCTTCACCTTCTTTCTCAACATCTTAAAATACATACATTTTCCATCAACTTACCCTGGTGGTCAAGATGGACAAGTGGACAAGATTAATGACCCAATAAATCCATGTGCAAGTCTACTCAATTTAGAGACTCTTCAAACGTTTTGTGTACAGCTTGGTTCTTATGAGTCTCTCCAAAGCTCCTTGGTAGGGAAGAGAGGAGAGAGTGAGATAGATTAGAAGCTGGGAGGAGTAAACTGGAAATGGTAACACCCATATTTAACCCTTTGTCAAACCCATCAGAGGTAGAGCCTGCTGCAGTGGGACTGTGGGGATCAACTCAACAGGTGTCTACTTTGAAAAGGTGTCCACACTAGTGTTTAAATAAAGTAAATTAATAGCCTGTTAGTTTCCAAAGACAGTCTGCAGTTCAACGCCACAGGTAGTGCCAGGGACCCGTTCAATCAATAGGGCTTCTGGTGTTTACACTGGGGACAAATTACCATGTCATTACCTACTATGCAAGTGGAAAGAAGTGGTAAAGTCAATGTCAACTGAGGGGGCCTTTGTCAGAGCATGGGCGGATACTCACTGACAGTTTACATCCTGCTGGAAGTCACAGTGATGGTAATTAGCTTAGGAGATAAGTTCTTTTTTAAGATTGCCCACATGGGATAGTGCTTAAGAGTGAACACATTGTGCATGCTTACAAGTTAGCATGCGCTTGATCCAAAACAAACAGTAAGACCTGAACTGACAGGCCCCAGTGGAAAAAACACAACACATAAAAATATTATTTATTTGCTCTTCTATAGTTTCAGCAACTCAGAAGTGTTACAACATTGACAGAAGACATCGCCACACATCCACATCGTATCAGGACATGCTGTGCAGAATAGCATACTTCCTGAATAAAGCAATAACACATGCTTAACCTCTTACTAGTTGAGCAGAATTAAACTGTCATCCACTTGGGGGACATTTCTGTTTGCTGATAAAGATTAACTTTACTGAGATATGAGTTTTGTCTGCACACCCAAGAAACACCCATGTTTTCTTTATCTCAGCCCAACACAAAATCCTTTACTAGAAAATGTGTTTTTCTGTTCTCAACGTTTTTACATTGCATCTAGTGGCAGTGTACACAGATGGCAGAATTATTTTTATATCCCTCTTAAATAATTTTTTTAGTATAGATTTCAGAAATCTGGACATGAAGTCAAAGAAAAACCAACCACTTCCAGATTTTAATAATTGTCATGTTCAGGCCATTTGGGGCAGTTTGTAAACAATATATTAAGATCAAGGTCTGTACAGATTGGCTGAATTCATGTAATGAACAGAGATACATTTGTCAACTTAAATGACCCTCAGTTGAACAAGCAATTTGGGAAAGTCCAGGACAAAGCAACTAACATATACAATTATATAATATATGTATATCTAATATGTGTATGTGTAAACTTTAGGAATCCTCCTGTTACAACAGGTTCATTCCACCTCTCAGCGAGATACCACACATATACAGTGAGGAACTCAGGTAATATCGGACCATTCTGATGTAGGATTTTTAAATTAAATGCTTAAATGTCCAAGTAAAGCTATACTTTAATTATTTTTCTGGCTGTTAATGCCATATTTTTACTGTTTTTCAGGCTACTCTAAAACGGAATGCTCCTGTGAAGCCAGGTTCATTCCAACTCTGGGTGAAACAACACATATCCAGTGTGTCACTCGGGTAATATCGGAATCCTGATGTTATGCCAGCTTCATTCCAAGTCCATGGGAGACTTCACCTATCCAGTGTGTCTCTCAGGTAATTTATGAGCATTTGTATGTGTGGTTTTAAAATTAAAGCCCATGTTGCAAGTTAACCACCACTGTTGACTATTGGGTACAAAAAGCACTCAAGATATGTATATCATTTTTAAAAATGTCTCCAAATAGTTTTAAAAGTTAGTTTTTGGTCATTTTTGGTATTCGCAGGTTTATGGAGTCAATTCGGCGATGACGTCACTCGAGGGAGCAAACTCTCAGCCTCGCACTAGAACTACGGTGACTGACTGGGATGAGGAAGAGAAGGAAAGGCCAGCGGCCGAATAATTACCAACCTGACAGACGTGAGAGGGCAGATGAGGAATAGTCAAGATTGTGGGGAAGTCTCCTTCATTTATCTCCTTTATTTAGCAACGCAGCAGTGCATACAGTGACTTTACTTTTTACTGTCAGTGAATAGCAGCGAGTGAACGTCAACGTTTTCTCCCGATCTAGTGACAGGGATCATGTTGTTAGTTGTACTGGTACACTTATCTAGATATACGAATAGAAAGCATCCCCGAGTGTTAATTCTAAGTGTTTACCTCTTCCACCGGTGAAAACGTGTCGCTGTTTGGCCGGTGCTTGTGTGTGTGTGTGGCGGCGAAGCTGCGGTGGAGAGCGGCTGCTGTAGGCGAGTGAGCTTCCGGTCGGGAAGCTCATACCGCGCACACTCGGGCTACTCTTCATTTATCTTTAATGTCATAAATGTAAATTATGTCCAGGATCTCAGGGGAAAGAAACAAGATGCGTGTCTCCATTTCAAACATCACTGCAGGTTGATTGTGGGCGACAACTCTGTCGTGGTTAGCTCACCGAAACTCTACTGCCGAAGTTGCTGGCTACATAACGTTCATCCGCTAGCATCCGTACAGGCTAACTATAGCCAGTTAGCTTTGTGTGTAACGTAACAAAAACCCACCCATCTTGTAGGAGCAATGCTTACTATTCCATTCCATACAGTTATGGTACAAAAGGTGCACTAATGCCACATGTATGATGCTGACAACATGGACGCATATATAGGCAACACAAAAGCAGTCGTAATATTTACCTAGCCGGCTAGGCTAACGCTGTTGTGCTAACATCCGGCAGCGTAGCGTTAGCTAGCTATAAACGTGTGAAAAGCCGAACAACATCCCCGTCTAAGCTGTGTTTCACTTTCAGATCTTTGAATTCTTGGTTACGTCCGTCTTTGAAAAATCTGCCCGCCTAACACGGACATATTGTATCCACCTTCCTACCGAGCTAGCTAACTTACAGCTAGCTAGCTCGCTAGCTATACCGGTATGCTAGCTATAGCTATCTATCTCTCTCTCTCTCTCTCTAAATATATCTATCAATACTGTCTATCTGTCTATATGTCTAGCTATTTATATAGGCTATCTATGTATATGTATGTATTATCTATAACCTGTTAATGAACACTCTTTCTTAAACTGTTGTCTTCTATCTCTCGTAACTCTCAATGGTCTCTCTAAGCTGGCTGGCCTATCGTCTCCCTTCCGTGACGTCATGCAATGCATTGTGGGAGAAAAGCAAACCACTGTAAAATATGACCTACTTTTTTGTATTATTTTATGTTTTGTGATACTTTTCAATATCATATACAGTGGATAACTGTTTGAATGTTTATTACCAACAATCAATAAGTGCAAATTCATTGTAAAATTAAACCTGCAACATGGGCTTTAGAGACAGCACCTATCCAGGGTGTCTCTCAGGTAATTTCAGAGCCTTCTGATGTACGATTTTAAAATTAAAGCCTAGAATGTCTAATACATGGTATAATTTAAATCTTTTACAGGTTTTTAAAGGCATATTTTTCTCTTTTTCAGGCTACTCTATAAAGGAATCCTGACGTTATGCCAGCTTCATTCCAAGTCCACGGGAGACAGCTCCTATCCAGGGTGTCTCTCAGGTAATTTCAGAGCAATCTGATGTATGGTTTGAAAATTAAGGCCTTGAAAGCAAAGCTATATTGACGTTTTTTTCAGGCTATTAAAGGCATATTTAAATCTCCTTCATGCCACTCTAAAATGGATTCCTACTGTTTTGCCAGGTTCATTCCAGTCTGGGGGAGAAATCAACTATCTAGTGTGTCTCTCATGTAATTTCAGAGCATTCTGATGTACGGTTTTAAAATTAAGGGCTTACAAAAAGAGCTATATTGACAAATTTTCAGACTGTTAAAGGCATATTTAAATCTCCTTCATGGCACTGTAATTTGGATTCATTTTGTTATGCCAGCTTCATTCCACGTCTGGGGGAAACACTACATATCCATTGGGTCACTCAGGTAATTTAGGACCATTCTGATGTAGGATTTTGAAATTAAAGCCTATAATGTCTAATAAATAGTAAAATTTAAATCTTTTTCAGGCTGTTAAAGGCATATTTTTCTCTTTTTTAGGCAACTCTATGAAGGAATCCTGACGTTATGCCAGCTTCATTCCATGTCTTGGGGAGATATCACCTATCCAATGTGTCTCTCAGGTAATTTCAGAGCAATCTGATGTATGGTTTTAAAGTTAAGGCCTTAAAAGTAAAGCTACATTGACGTTTCTTTTTCAAACTGTTAAAGGCACATTTAACTCTCCTTTATGCCACTCTAAAATTGATTCCTACTGTTTTGCCAGGTTAATTCCAACTATGGGTTAGACACTACATATCCATTGGGTCACTCTGGTAATTTAGGACCGTTCTGATGTTGGATTTTAAAATTAAAGCCTAAAATGTCTAATATATAGCATAATCTAAATATTGTTCAGGCTGTTAAAGGCATATTTTTCTCTTTTTCAGGCTACTCTAAAAAGGAATCCTGACGTTATGCCAGCTTCATTC
>NC_048413.1:1624266-1627916 GCF_013103735.1 Etheostoma cragini | reverse complement strand
AGGCTGTTAAAGGCATATTTTTCTCTTTTTCAGGCTACTCTAAAAAGGAATCCTGACGTTATGCCAGCTTCATTCCAAGTCCACGGGAGACAGCTCCTATCCAGTGTGTCTCTCAGGTAATTTCAGAGCATTCTGATGTACGGTTTTAAAATTAAGGCCTAAAAGTAAAGCTATATGGACGTTTCTTCAGGCTGTTAAAGGCATATTGAAATCTCCTTCATGCCACTGTAAAATGGATTCCTACTGTTATGCCAGGCTCATTCCATGTCTGGGGGAGACAATACATATCCATTGGGTCACTCAGGTAATTTAGGACCATTTTGAGGAAGGATTTAAAAATTAAATAGTAAAAATAGTATAATTTAAATATTTTCAGGCTTTTCAAGGCATATTTAACTCTCCTTCATGCCACTGTAAAATAGATTCCTACTGTTATGCCAGCTTCATTCCAAGTCTAGGGGAGACAGCACCTATCCAGGGTGTCTCTCAGGTAATTTCAGAGCATTCTGATGTACGATTTTAAAATTAAGGCCTTAAAAGTAAAGCTATGTTGACGTTTTTTCAGGCTTTTAAAGGCATATTTAACTCTCCTTCATACCACTGTAAAATGGATTCCTACTGTTATGCCAGCTTTATTCCAAGTCCGGGGGAAACACTACATATCCATTGGGTCACGCAGGTAATTTACGACCATTCTGATGTTTTATTCTAAAATTGAAGCCTAGAATGTCTAATAAATGGTATAATTTATATCTTTTACACGCTTTTAAAGGCATATCTTTCTCTTTTTCAGGCTACTCTAAAAAGGAATCCTGACGTTATGCCAGCTTCATTCCAAGTCTAGGGGAGACAGCTCCTATACAGGGTGTCTCTCAGGTAATTTCAGAGCATTCTGATGTACGGTTTTAAAATTAATGGCTTACAAAAAGAGCAATATTGACGATTTTTCAAGCAATTAAAGGCATATTTAAATCTCCTTCATGGCACTGTAATTTGGATTCCTACTGTTATGCCAGCTTCATTCCAAGTCTGCGGGAGACACTAATATATCCATTTGGTAACTCAGGTAAATTAGGACCCTTCTGATGCAGGATTTTGAAATTGAAGCCTATAATGTCTATTAAATGGTATAATTTAAATCTATTACAGGCTTTCAAAGGCATATTTTTCTCTTTTTCAGGCTACTCTAAAATGGAATCCTGACGTTATGCCAGCTTCATTCCAAGACTGGGAGAGACATGACCTATCCAGTTTGTCTCTCTCTAGTTTTAAAATTAAGGGCTTACAACAAGAGCTATATTGAAAATTGTTTAGGCTGTTAATAAGATTCCTACTGTTATGCCAGCTTCATTCCAATTCTGGGGGAGACACTAATATGGTGATTAGGTTAGGGACGGAGAGTACGCTGGCGTTTTGTTTGTTCGCCGCTTCTCTGTCCGAGATCTTTTGTGTAACAATTGTTGCTAAACAACTAGGCTTTACAGTACGTTTATCGACCAGTACTAGTTATACTAGTGTCGTTGCTCACTCGTGAACATTGTGGATTGTGTGTGTTCTTTACGGATTCTGCCGACTCCAGCGGATGTCGACTTACCAGTCTGCCACTGCTCGGAGTTTACCGTACCGGTTCATCACTGCCTGCCACCGAGAGACTTTCAACCGAAGTCACTGCTGATGTTCGTGAGGTCCCCACC
Organism: Etheostoma cragini; assembly: GCF_013103735.1. Classification (NCBI taxonomy): domain Eukaryota; kingdom Metazoa; phylum Chordata; class Actinopteri; order Perciformes; family Percidae; genus Etheostoma; species Etheostoma cragini. Next base: position 1,626,222 of record NC_048413.1, on the reverse strand, counting down.
AAAAGCCACTGCTGGTCGCTTACTGTGTCTAATGGCCCTCTTCTGTGCTTCACGGGCATTGCTAACGGCTAACAGACCGCTCGCCACGACTGACATGATGCTGAAGTATTCCGTCACCCAACTGAAGAACTTCAACAACTACGCCACTCCACCGTGCATATCGGTCATAAAACAGCTTGGACTCCTTCGCCGGCCGCGCTACATTCACAGAAGTTGCGGCCGAAAGTTTGTTTTCTCCCGGTCGGAACACAACATCCCATCCCTCTGGTCTGGCGCACGCCTCGTCGCATCTCCAACACGTCATCAGGGTGCTGCCACTCCTAGGACTAGTAATGCTGCAGTTTCCACGGCAACACTACGCACTGACTGGGATGGAAAACGTGGAGTGGATTTCAGTCTACTCCGGCCAATACAGAGACACACTGCTCCATCCACCATCAAGATTGAACTGTTTAACGCACATCCATCACAAACAAATCCTGCCTCATACATGACCATATTCTAGATGGATGTTTGGATTTGATCTGCCTTACAGAAACCTGGCACCAACCAGATGTTTTTTCTGTGCTAAATGAGACCTGTCCTCCTGGCTACTGCTATTTACAGAAAGCCCGCAGCACAGGGCGCGGTGGTGGCTTGCTGTGATCCACCGAAGTGATCTGGGCTTGTCCCCAGTTGCCCTACCTGAGCTGTCTTCTTTTGAATGCCTTGCATTTAAATGTAAGCCCCCTCTCTCTACAACGATTCTTCTCATCTACCGGCCACCCAAACCAAACTCATCTTTCATCCCAGAGATGTCCAACCTTCTCTCAACATTTGGTACAATGTCTGCCAATATCATAGTCCTCGGAGATATGAATATTCATGTCAACTCCCCCACCTGCCGTTTTGCAGCAGAATTCCTCCAATTACTCGACTGTTTTAATCTGACACAACTTGTCGATGTCCCCACTCACACGAGGGGGCACACACTCGACCTGGTCATTACAAACTCTGCTCAACTCAGCAGTCTTCTGGTCTATGATCTGGGTGTCTCCGACCAAAAGGCTATTTCCATGAAGATGTCCTCACCATCCACCCTCACCAAGCCCAAACGACAAATCTGCTTCAGAAATCTGAAAAACATCAACCCAGAGGCATCAGACCTTCGACATCTCCTTTCTGCAAACTGTTTAACAGCCATGGACTCTGTGGAGTACTACAACAACACCCTAAAGACTATCCTGGATCTCCACGCCCCGGTAACAACCAGAACAGTCACTTTCTCCCGATCAGCCCCCTGGTACACCAGTGAGCTACGAAAAATGAAGGTGTCAGAGCGTGCCATAGAGCGAAGATACAAAGCCACAGGTCTCACTGTGCACAAGCTAGCTTTTCGGGAACACCAAAAGGATTACTCAAAATCACTTACAGAGGCACGGTCACAGTTCTACTCAAACGTCATCAGAAACAGTCCCGGAAACTCCAAGCAGTTGTTCTCCACAATAAATCATCTTCTCAAACCACAAATCCCCTCACTCACAGAAACTACAGAAGAGCACTGTAATAATTTCCCGGACTTTTTCAAAACAAAAATAGACTCAATCCACTCTTCCTTTCCTAGATCCTCAACACTTGCCAGCCCATTTGTCCACTCACAGCTTGCAGTGCCCCAGACCCTACACTGCTTTCCAGAAATCTCCCAGCAAGAGGTTGAGAAGATCATCCAAAGGATGAAACCCACCACCTGTGCCCTCGACCCCTTTCCTACAGCTCTAGTCAAAGCTAACACCTCTGCCCTAAGCCCCCTGATTACCACTGTAATAAACCACTCCCTCCAGTCTGGCAATGTTCCATCTGGCCTTAAAACTGCCATAATCAGACCACTTCTAAAAAAAACTACCCTTGATCCAGAGACACTCTCAAATTACAGGCCCATTTCCAATCTCTCATTCCTCTCCAAAGTACTGGAAAAAG
>NC_048413.1:1620516-1624166 GCF_013103735.1 Etheostoma cragini | reverse complement strand
TCATGGAGAGGCCTATGACAATGACTGGGATGCATCTGGGCCACCAGAGCCAGTGGTGACACTGTCACAGGGTGCAGAGGAAGAAGGCAGGGATGTACGTACGGGTTTGATGTGCTTCTTAACTAAATAAAAACCTTTCTCCTATATATTGTCTTGTTTTGTTTACATGCAAGTCCTTAATATAGAACCACAATGAAAGAAACATTCAATTACTTACAAAAAAGGTTTATTTAACAGATGTGCAAGAATGCAGAGAACAAATATTATGTACATAGGGAAATATAAAGTGTCCAGATTAAAAGTAAATTCTTTTTTAGTGCCAAATATATTACTTAGTGAATAGTGCAAAGACAATGGGTGGGGTGGTAAGGTGCACAATTTTAGAACATTCTATACATACAAAAGAGAGGTAGCAGCGGCGTAACAATTTTAAATATTGCACGGTATGTGGGACGAAGTCTGGGGGTGGGCTTATCCATAACGGGATACTGTCTAGTTCAGCTGGTCCCGCTGGCTGCGCATGGCCTCCACAAGCTGGCTCAGTGTCCCCAGGAAGGCCTGATTAAAGGCTGCAGTTGCTGCTATTTCTTCCCTCCTTAAGGCTGCTTCCTGCACTCTTGCCTGGGCAGCATTATCAAACACCAACTGGAAATGGCGCTCCCGCTGCTCCTGATCGGACTCATGCATCTCCCTCCCATTGCTCGACGGTCTTTGTCCGTATATCACGTCCATTTGCTAAAACCACTTCCAATTTTTTCTATTGGAACCACTCCGGCCGTTGTGATCCTTAATGGCACGATAGTCGCTTTTTCAGCTTCTCCCTGCACTGCTGGAAAGTGCGACTGTAGCCATGCGAGGACATGAGTTCAGCGACCTGTTTGTACACCTTCTCATTACGCGTCGTCCCATCTAGCTCTCGCTGGATCCGCTCATCCCCAACCAAAAACAAAAAGGTCTTCACTTCCTCTGTTGACCACGGCGTGGTTTTGCGGCTGTCCATGTTAAATTTTGAAAAGTACGAATAGTGCAGAGAGTAGCTAGATACTCGGTGGCTGGCTAGAATTCTTTTTAAATGGCGCGTATGTTGTACACACACTCCGCACTCTTGTTTGCTGATGACGCAGTCAGAAGTGACGATTCTCTCAGACCAATCAGCAATCTGCAGGTTTCCACGTCACTTTTTGGCATCGCATCAGCTTGCTTGGAACCTCGACTGAGGTAGTACTAAAAAAAGTACCTGCTAGCAGGTCCCAGGGATTTTTTTTTTTTATAATGGAAAACCAAAAAAGGCGAGTAGAGCCGAGGTGAGTCGAGTAGATACCACGCAATGGAAAACCGCCATTAGATGTCTCCCCCAGAATTGGAATGAAGCATTAATTTTAAAATCCTACATCAGAATGTTCCTAAATTACCTGAGTGACCCAAGGGACAGGTATTGTCTAACCCAGAGTTGGAATGAACCTGGCTTAACTGTAGGAATCCATTTTAGAGCGTCCTGAAGGAGAGAAATTGCCCTTAACAGCCTGAAAAAAAGTCAATATAGCTTTACTTTTAAACCCTTCATCAGAATGCTCTGAAATTACCTGAGAGTAAAACTGGATAGTTGATGTCTCCCACGGGCTTGAAATGAAGCTGGCATAACGTCAGGATTCCTTTCTAAACTAACCTGAAACATAGTAACATTTGTTAGACAGTCTAGGCTTTAATTTTAAAATCCTACATCAGAATGGTCCTAAATTACCTGAGTGACCCAATGGATGTGTAGTGTTAAAATCGTACATTAGAATGCTCTATTACCTGAGAGACACACTGGATAGGTGGTTTCTCCCCCAGACTTGGAATGAAGCTAGCATAACATCAGGATTCCTTTTTTAGAGTAGCCTGAAAAACAGAAAAATATGCCTTTAACAGCCTGAAAAAGATTTAAAGTACCATTTGTTAGACAGTCTAGGCTTTAATTTTAAAATGCTACATCAGAATCGTCCCAAATTACCTGAGTGACCCAATGGATATGTAGTGTCCCCCCGAGATGTGGAATGAAGCTGGCAAAACAGTAGGAATACATTTTACAGTGGTATGAAGGAGAGTTAAATATGCCTTCAAAAGCCAGAAAAAACGTCAACATAGCTTTACTTTTAAGGCCTTAATTTTACAATCGTACATCAGAATGCTCTGAAATTAACTGAGAGACACCCTGGATAGGAGCTGTCTCCCCTAGACTTGGAATGAAGCTGGCATAACAGTAGGAATCTATTTTACAGTGGCATGAAGGAGAGTTAAATATGCCTTTAAAAGCCTGAAAAATATTTAAATTATACTATTTAACAGACATTCTAGGCTTTCATTTTAAAACCCTGCATCAGACTGGACCTAAATTAACTGAGTGACCCAATGAATATGTAATGTCTCCCGCAGACTTGGAATGAAGCTGGCATAACAGTAGGAATCCATTTTACAGTGGCATGAAGGAGAGTTAAATATGCCATTAAAAAACCTGTAAAAGATTTAAATTATACCATTTATAAGACATTCGAGGCTTTAATTTTAAAACCCTGCATCAAAATGGTCCTACATTACCTGAGTGACCCAATGGATACGTAGTGTCTCACCCAGACTTGGTATGAAACTGGCATAACAGTAGGAATCCATTTTACAGTGGCATGACGGAGAGTTAAATATGCCTTTAAAAGCCTGAAAAAACATTAATATAGCTTTACTTTTAAGTTCTTAATTTTAAAACCATACATCAGAATGCTCTAAGATTACCTGAGAGACACACTGGATAGGTGATTTCTCCCCCAGACTGGAATGAAGCTGGCATAACGTCAGGATTCCTTTTTAGAGTAGCCTGAACAAGAGAAAAATATGCCTTTAAAAGGCTGTAAAAGACTTAAATTATACCATTTAATAGACATTATAGGCTTCAATTTTTAAAATCCTGCATCAGAATGGTCCTAAATTACCTGAGTGACCAAATGGATATATTAATAATAATATAATAATACATTTTATTTGTAATGCACTTTACATTTAAACAAATCTCAAAGTGCTACAGTCAAGGTCATAAAAGCAAGGTAAAAACATCAAAGTAAAATATCTATAAGTAACTATATTAACATTTTTGTGCAAGGTTAAAACTCATAAGTTCTGCTAAAAAGAAATGTTTTTAGTCCTTTTTTAAAAGTCTCCAAAGTCTGTGGTGCCCTTAGATGTTCAGGGAGGGCATTCCACGTCCGAGGAGCGGCAGAGCAGAAGGCTCGATCACCCATGGTGCTGAGTTTAGTTCTGGGGATTAGGAGGCGGTTGGAGTTGTTTGAGCGGAGGGATCGTGTTGTGGTGTGAGGGATGAGTAGTTCTTTCAGGTAGGGGGGGGGGGCATTTCCATAGATGCATTGGTGGGTGATGATTGAGACCTTATATTCAATCCTTGCTGAAACGGGAAGCCAGTGAAGTGAGTGGAGAATGGGTGTGATGTGGTCATACTTTCGCACTCTCATCAGGAACCTAGCAGCACTGTTCTGGACATATTGCAGTTTCTGCAGACTCTTGTTAGGGATCCCGATGAGAAGTGAGTTACAGTAGTCCAGTCTGGAGGAGACAAAGGCGTGGACCAGTTTTTCAGCATCAGCTAAGGTGAGTGTAGAACGGAG
>NC_048413.1:1606338-1620416 GCF_013103735.1 Etheostoma cragini | reverse complement strand
ATAGGCAGAATCCCCCAGGATGTAGTAGCCAGCATTAACCCCACCAATGTTCCTGGTGGAAGCAGGAAAAAAGTTGCCACGGCTTGTTAACTCACACAATTGGGACAGTCTCAAAACACGAGCATCATGAATGCTGCCAGGCAGTCCTGCAAACACGTTCCAGAACAGTCCCTTTCCATTAACAACCCCTTGAAGGATGATGGAGTGCCACCCTTTACGGTTGAAATACTCACAGTGGTACTCTTGTGGTGCTATGATGGGTATGTGTGATCCATCAATAGCACCAACACATTGTGGGATCCCCCAACTGCTCTCAGTGTAGGCAGCCATTTCTGCAAACTTCTCCTGTTTTGGGAAAGAATTAGTTCTGGCACCAACAGTGTCTCTGCAATAATTTATAAGCTAACGTTACATGTTTTTGTAGTACATTTTTGTAGATGTGTTAATCTATCGGCCCTATGTAGAAGATTTCAGCGTTAGATGTGTGATCTTGTAAATATAGCTACACAAAGCTGCAAGCGTTAGCAGTCATGTGAAAGTACGTTAATGTATATTACAGTGCTGTTTCTGCCCTGATCTGATTTATGTCATTGTTAGGGACAGACGAGGTCCCTAATTGAGTGGAGGACGGTGAACGCCTCAAGCTTCACAGGGAAGCGCAATGCAGCTCTGAATGGATACGAGTAAGTAAATGTACATCATATCTTAGTATTGTTATATCTGTGGACCTATATTTTACATTGCTAGCTACATACAAATTTTATTTTCGTTAGGCCGTACATTGAAAGTAAAGGGCTGCAGGCAAGGGTTACCCCCGTTTTTCTAAAGAAAAAATGGGAAAACCTCAAACAAAAATACAAGGTTGGTTAACTGTGAAAATCATTGTGAGTTAATCAGCCCCATGTCTGGGAACATTCAATTTTAGTTGGAAAAAAATGTAGTTGACATTTTGCATTTAAAAGAAATAAGGGAGAGGGATGATAGGAGAGAAAGGGAGGTGAGGGAGAGAGAGAAGAAGAGAGACAGGGAGGTAGTCATGATGGAGGAGCGTTTTTGGTCTGTGCTTGAAAGACTTGTGAATAAATAAATAACGATCTGATCTGTCTGTTATTACTGTTGCTAATAACTAATCTGTTATGGTATATTACAGTTGGTAGGCAGCTGAATAGTATTGATGTCAGCCATGGTACACAACCTACTTCCTCATTGCTCACATGGGGAAAGTCATGTTTTCTAGCACATGGGTTAATGTGTATATACAGTGCAGCAAATCCTTTATATCACTACATTTAAATGAAAACACATTTATTGCCCCATTACTTCATTGCCTTAAAATGTCAGGATGTTAAGGGCTGGCTGTGGCTCAGTGGTAGAGCGGTTCGATCCCCGCCCCTGCAGTCATTGTCGAAGTGTCCTTGGGCAAGACACTGAACCCCGAGTTGCCCCCGGTGCTGCGCATCGGAGTGTGAATGTTTATCTGATGAGCAGGTGGCACCTTGTACGGTAGCCCCGGTGTATTAATGTGTTTGAATGGTGAATGTTACCTGTAGATGTAAAAGCGCTTTGAGCAGTCGTTAAGACTGGAAAAGCGCTATATAAATACAGCACATTTACATTTAAAGGCATATTTTACTCTTTTTCAGGTTAGTCTAAAAAAAGGAATTCTCCTGATAAGCCAGATTCATTCAAAGTCTGGGTAAAACAACACATATCAAGTGTGTCACTCAGGTAATATCGGAACTTTCAGATGCGGGATTTTAAAATTAAATCTTTAAATGTCTAATTAATGCTATGTTTAAAATCTTTTTCAGGCTATTAAAGCCATATTATACACTTATTTCAGGGTACTGTAAAACGTAATCCTCCTGTTAAGCCAGCTTCATTCCAAGTCTGGGGGAGAAGTCCCATAGTCAGTGTGACTCTAAGGTAATGGAGTATTCTGATGTAGGATGTGAAAATTAAGGGCTTAAAAGTAAAGCTATGTTGACATTTTTTCAGGCAGTTAAAGCCATATTATAAACTTATTTCAGGCTACTCTAAAACGGAATACTCCTGTTTGTTTGTTTGTTTGTTTGATATCTTTATTTCGAACATGCAAGAGAAAGTATATACAAATAAAATAAAATAAAAATAATAAAAAGTAATAATGAAACAATGTTTAAAAACATTGGAGAGAATAACAACAAACAAGGTACCCTTCTTTCCTGTGTTAACATACCTCACATGTGCGAAACGGAGTAGGAAGAAGTAAAACTTGTGTACTCCTACCCCTTTAATTCTTGCATTCCTTCAATTTACAATATTTATAATTATGTTGCTATACATATCCATATATATATATATATACACATACCTACACATATATATACACATATACCCTCATACATATATATAAATAAACAAAACAAAAAACACAAACAAAACTTTCTACAGTGCTTCTCTATACCTTATTAAAAATAATTTCTTTTTACATTTTTTTGAAAAGGAATATGTTTGGGCATTGCTTTAGGTTCTCATTTAGTTTGTTCCACAATTTAACTCCGCAAATTGATAAACATAATCTTTTCCTTGATGTTCTACATCTATTAGTCTTAAAATGTCCTCTTCCCCTTAAATCGTACACTCCCTCCCTTTCAGAGAACATCTTTTGGATACTCCCAGGCAATAGGCTATTTCTTACTTTGAACATGAATAATGGAATTTGATATTCAATTAAATCATGTTATTTTAGCAATTTAGACTTTAGAAATAAGGAATTTGTATGATCCTGAAATCCGGCGTTGTGAATGATTCTTATTGCTCTTTTTTGCATTATGAGTAGTGGCTGTAGTGAGTGTTGATAAGTGTTTCCCCAAACCTCTACACAGTAATTCAAATAAGGTAACAGTAGTGAACAGTATAGGATGTAAATTGATTTGAGATCCAGAATGTGCTTAGCTCTTGCTAGGACTGAAATACATCTGGACAGTTTGGTTTTGATGTGTTTTATGTGAGGCTTCCAGCAAATCCTGTCATCTATGATCACTCCAAGGAATTTATTTTCATGTACTCTTTCTATGTTAACCCCTTCTATCTGTATCTGTGCTTGATGCTTTGACTTACAGTTTCCGAATACCATGAATGTAGTTTTACTCAAATTTAGCCTGTTTATGTCAAACCATTGTTTTATTTTCTTGAATTCTGAAATAATTAATTCCAAGAGTTGCTGTAAGCTGTCCCCTGATCCAAATATGTTTGTATCATCTGCAAATAATACAAAATTCAATACTTGAGATACTTTACAAATATCATTGATATGTAATAAAAATAACTTTGGTCCCAACACTGACCCCTGGGGGACACCACAAGCAATGCCCAGACATTCAGACAAATAATCTCCCATCTTCAAAAATTGTTGTCTGTCTCTCAGATACTTATCCAGTTTAGAGCTACCCCCCTGATCCCGATTCGTTCCAGTTTACTGATTATTATTTTGTGATTTATTGTATCAAATGCTTTTTTTAAATCAATGAAAACCCCAACTGCATATTTCTTTTTATCTGTGGAGTTTGTGATTTTTTCAATGAGTTCTGTGAGGTTGATCTATTTTTTCTAAATCCATATTGGCTGTCAGTGAGTAGTTTATTTTTATCAATAAATTTCTCTAATCTGTTGTTAAATGATTTTTCTAAAATGTTTGAAAATTGTGACAGTAGAGAGACAGGTCTGTAATTAGTGAAGTGGTGTTTATTTCCAGATTTGTATAGAGAAATGACTTTTGCTATTTTCATTTTTGTTGGAAATTTACCGGTTAAAAATGATAAATTGCAGATGTTTGTTAGTGGTTTGGCGATCCCCTCTATTACTTTTTGTGTAATTTTTATATCTATTCCATCGTGATTAGTGGATGGTTTGTTTTTGCATTCTTTAACAATATGAATTATTTATTTTTCATCTACTGCTGTCAGAAATATTGAACTGGGATTTCTTTCTATTAGCCTCTTATATGTACTTTCTAATGTTTGTGAAACCGGGATTTGTTCAATTAAGTTTGGTCCTACATTTGCAAAAAATGTATTGAAGTTATTAACCACATCCTCCATGTTATTAATATTTTTATCATTATCAATGAAGTAATGGGGATAAGTATAAGTAGCCTGTCTATTGTTATTTTTAATAATATTATTTAAAATGTTCCACATACCTTTAATATTGTTTTTATTATTATCTAATAGTTTTGTGAAGTATCCTGTTAAGCAAGCTTCATGAAAAGTCTGGAGGAGACATTGCACATCCAGTGTGCTTATCAGGTAATATTGGCGCTTTCTGAAGTAGGATTTTAAAATGAAGGGCTTAATAGTAAAAAAAAAAGTGACATTTTTTCAGGCTTTTAAAGACTAAGATCTTCAGCAGGAACCAATGGGCAGACCAGAATTCAGACTGTGTTGTGGGTTTATTTTAGTGAGACACGTTGACCATAAGAAATTGTAGATTACCTTGAAAGTGAGTCTTCAGGGAACTGGTTGCATGTCCCGAGAGACAGACAGAGACGTGAGTCCTCTGTCTCCGACGCTCCGCCATGTTAAAGGCATATTTTACTCTTCTTCAGGTAACTCTAAGCCATGTTCATTCTTAGTCTGGGTAAAACAACACTTATTCAGTGCGTCACTCAGGTAATGTCGGACCATCTTGATCTAGGATTTTAAAATGAAGGGCTTAAAACTAAAGCTATATTGACATTTTTTCAGGCTTTTAAAGGCATGTTGTACTCTTTTTCAGGCTACTCTAAAACGGAATCCTACTATTAAGTCAGATTCATTCCAACTCTGGGTCAGACAACACATATCCAGTGTGTCACTCAGGTAATATCAGACCATTCTGATGTAGGATTTTAAAATTAAAGGCTTAAATGTCTAATTAATGCTATATTTTAAATCTTTTTTCAGGCTGTTCCTGCCATATTATACACTTATTTCAGGCTACTGTAAAACGGAATCCTCCTGTTAAGCAAGCTTCTTTCCAATTCTGGGGTAGACATCATGTGTTCAGTGTGACTCTCAGGTAATATTGGAGCTTTCTGATGTATGGTTTTAAAATGAAAGGCTTAAAACTATAGCTGTATTTAAATTTTTTCAGGCTGTTAAAGGCATATTTTACTCTTTTTCAGGGTAATCAAAAAAGGAATCCTCCTGTTAACCCAGGTTCATTCCAAGTCTGGGTAAAACAACACATATCTAGTGTGTCACTCAGGTAATATCGGACCATTCTGATGTAGGATTTTAAAATTAAAGCCTTAAATGTCTAATTAATTATGCATTTTAAATCTTTTTCAGGCTGTTAAAGCCATATTATACACTTATTTGAGGCTACTGTAAAATGGAATCCTCACTTTAAGCCAGCTTCATTCCAAGTCTCGGGGAGAAGTCACATAGTCAATGTGACTCTCGGCTAATATCAGAGCATTCTGATGTAGGATTTTAAATGAAGGGCTTAAAACTAAAGCTATATTGACATTTGTTCAGGCTGTTAAAGCCATTTTACACTCTTATTTCAGGCTACTGTAAAACCCTATTGTTAAGTCAGGTTCATTCCAACTCTGGGTCAGACAACACATATCCATATTGTCATTCAGGTAATATCGGACCATTCTTATATGGATTTTAAAATGAAAGGCTTAAATGTCTAATTAATGCTATATTTTAAATCTTTTTTTCAGGCTGTTACTGCCATATTATACACTTATTTCAGACTACCGTAAAACGGAATCCTCCTGTTAAGCAAGCTTCATTCCAACTCTGGGTCAGACAACACATATCCAGTGTGTCACTCAGGTAAATTTGGACCATTCTGATGTAGGATTTTAAAAAGAAGCCTTAAATGTGTAATTAATGCTATATTTAAAGCATTTTTCAGGCAGTTAAAGCCATATTATACACTTATTTCAGGCTACTGTAAAACAAAATCCTCCTGTTAAACCAGCTTCATTCCAAGTCTGGGTAAAACAACACATATCCAGTGTGTCACTCAGGTAATATCGGACCATTCTGATGTAGGATTTTAAAATTAAAACCTTAAATGTCTAATTAATGATACATTTTAAATCTTTTTCAGGTTGGTAAAGCCATATTATACACTTATTTCAGGCTACTTTAAAATGGAATTCTCACGTTAAGCCAGCTTCATTCCAAGTCTCGGGGAGAACTCACATAGTCAATGTGACTCTAAGGTAACATCAGAGCATTCTGATGTAGGACTTTAAAATGAAGGGCTTAAAACTAAAGCTACATTGACATTTTTTCAGGCTGTTAAAGCCATAAATGGGATCGTACATCGTACATGGGATGCTCTGCCTGCTCATCACCTCTCTCTTCACGTCTCAGTAATGCTTCCTGTAGAGCATACAGAAACGTTATAAGATGGGCAGTGTTGTAAGGTCCTAAAGTCACATGAAGGTGAATAACCCCGTAGCTGCTGATGGCAGCACATATGGTCACGTTGCCACCACGCTGCCCTGGCAACTCTACAATGGCTCGTTGACCAATAATATTGCGGCCTCTCCTTCTCCTCTTGGTGAGATTGAAGCCAGCTTCATCCAAGAAGATGCACTCATGAGGCCTCTCCATGGAATCCAGTTGAAACATTCTCTATAGAAATGAAAAAAAGTTTATTTTTGATATAACGTAAATGACATAGCATTCCAGGCTTCATGACTCTGTATACATGTGCTGCATTACATTCAACACAGTAAAGATGTACAGTAACTCAATAGTGCTTTATAATCTCGGGACATTACGTATTACTTACTTGTACATATTGATATCGTAGCTCTTTTATCCTCTCAGAATTTCTCTCAAATGGTACTCTGTAGACTTGTTTGAGACTTATCAGGTTGCGTTTCAGGACACGGTCAATTGTGGAGAGACTCACACTGTTGATTCCTTCAAAGTTCTCGTTGTCTTCCTCAACTCGCTGTTGTATTTCTCGCAGACGAATGAGATTATTTTGAAGGACCATATTGACAATAATGGTCTCCTGCTCTTGTGAGAATATACCTCTCCTTCCACCGGCATGTGGCAGTCTTTCAATTCTAGCAAATAAAACATCTTGTTAGAATTGTACAGACAGACCTAATGCAATGTAACCAAATATGTAAAATACATAAAATATATATTTTTATGTGATACTATTACTAGTTTTACTGTAATACTGCAAGAAAAGGGCCAATTTTTAGAGATGTTACAGTAATTTACTGAGACATTCCACAACTGTACATACTGCACTGTAAGTTTGAGGGACCACAAATGATAGTACACTTACCGGTTGTGTTCTCTGAATGTCCTGACAATGGAGGCCACAGAGAACCTGCTTATATTTGGTTGAACAAGTAGTCCTGCTTCCCTCATACTCATTCCATGAACCAGAACATGGTGTATGATTGTTGCTCTAATTTCATTGGAAATGATGGCTCTTGTTCTTCCTCCTCCTCCTCTTCCTCCTCCGTCTCTTCTTCCTCCTCCTCCTCCTCCGTCTCTTCTTCCTCCTCCTCCTCTGTCTCTTTCTCCTCATCCTCCTCCTCCTCCTCTTCCTCTTCCTTCTCTTCCTCTTCCTTCTCTTCCACGTCCACGTCCACGTCCACTTCTACTTCCACCTTCTCTCCTGCCCTCCATTGTGAAAATCACACATCCCATTTGGATTTGACCTGGCTTTATATCCCCATTACTGATTGGGTGCAACACATTACTGATTTGAAACAGGTGTGTTAAATTTTGAGTGCTTGTGTGTTACCGATGACAACAGTGTGTTACTTGTATTTCACTTTTGGGGCTGTGTTGTGCCATTCTGAGTTGAAGTGCACCAAAATGCTACATGTGCTTTTTGAATGACAATGTGTTTACAGTTTTGCACAAAGAGCGATTCCGATTTGCTAGCTGTGTCTAACCACATGAGAAGTGTTTAAAGTTCTACAAACTGTGTGCTTCAATCAATAAAGTGGTTTGTACAATTGCAACTTTGGTTTTGCGAATGGATTTTAGTGTTTTAGCAACTCAGAAATACTGTAAAACGAAGGGCTTAAAACGAAAGCTATGCTCGCTTTGAGTCACCACAACCCCCCCAGCACTACCCCCATCCACACCTGGTTTCTCCACTACCCCATCCCTACCACCATCCACACCTGGTTTCTGCACCAGCCCTCTCACCGTAAAGGAGCACGACGTTGGACGAGTACTCCTGGCAGTGAACCCAAGGAAGGCTGCTGGCCCAGATGGAGTTCCTGGCAAGGTGCTCAGGGTGTGCGCTCACCAGCTCGCCCTCATCTTAAACCTCTCCGTGGCCCAGGCAGTCATCCCCCCCCTGCCTAAAATCAGCCACAATCATCCCAGTGCCGAAGAAGTCTCCCATCACCAGCCTGAATGATTACCGTCCTGTGGCCCTCACCCCGGTAATCTTGAAGTGCTTTGAGAGACTTGTTCTCCAACACATCAAGGACTACCTCCCCCCAGATCTGGACCCCTATGAGTTTGCCTACCGCACAAACAGATCCACAGATATGTTAGGCCAGCTTCATTCCAAGTCTGGGTGAGACATCACATATCCAGTGTGTCTCACAGGTAATATCAGAGCATTCTTATGTAGAATTTGAAAATTATAGGCTTAAGGAATAATGTCCAAGGAAAGCTATATTTGAAACCTTTATCAGGTTGTTAATTTAAGCCATATTTTACTCTTTTCCAGGCAACTCTAAAAACTAATCCTCCTGTTAAGCCAACTTCATTCCAAATCTGGTGAGACAGCACATATCTGTCACTCAGGTAATATTGGACTATTCTTATGTAGGATTTTAAAATTAAAGGCTTAAATGCCCAGTCAAAGCGAAAGTTTAAATCTTTTTTATGCTGGTAAAGTCCTATTTTACTCTTTTTCAGGCTACTCTAAAACGGATTCATCCTGTTAAACCAGATTTCTGTTAAAGAGTAAGATACTTGTCATTTAACATGACACGTATCTTACTTGGCTGTTTGGTGATGGAAATGAACTCCCCATTACCAAACAGCCAATACAATTGCAACGGGGCAAGCATTGGGCGTAATTATAATTTATACTCTTTAATGATCCCCTGTGGGGAAATTAAAATGTACACTCTGATGTTATTACACACTACACACAGGCCTGAACTACACACACATGCTCTGGTCCTATTCATGCACTAATGGAAACACGTCAGAGTGGGCGGGCTGCCAGTGCTGGACCAGTGCCCTGAGCAGTTAATGGGGGTTAAATGCCTTGCTCAAGAGCACCTGGCACTGCCAAGGAGGTGAACTGGCACTGCCCCTCAACCACCTACTAGAGCAGCTACCCCCCCTATTTATGATTCATCCAATCCTATCTACACCATTTTTAAACTGTTATACATATATGTATATATATGTATATATGTTCTCCTAACATATTCATGGTTATCCCAGCCACTGACCTAAATACCTGAATACATAAGTAACACCTGTAACACTGAAGACTATTATTATGACATGCATTAATCCAGAATTATAGGACTGTATTAATTTTCAAATTATTCAATAAAAAGGTACACAACACCCTTTTCTGCTAAAAGCAGATGTGGCTTAAGACTAAAGGCATTTGTATGTAAATATGTTTCAGTTATTTTCCTTTGTTACGTTTTTCTTACTTCCTCAATATTTGGTTTTACGATATCTGAAAAATGCCAGACATTTGTAAATGCTGGGAAGATTTCAGGTATTGTGACCAGGACTACTAATACCACTACACTACTATGCTACTATACTACTTATACCTAAGTAATAATATACTACCACACATTGTTTTTTATCCCATTAAGAAAACTGCAAGCACAAGGGAAAAAAAAGTTCTCAGATAAGAAACAGATTTATGTTAAGGGTTATTCCTTGCACAATCTCTCTTATCTTTATTTATGCTATAAGAAAAAAAATCTACAAGCTTGTCTGTTTCAACACTAATAAACAGGACTTGTTGCACAAAGGCCAAAAAAGACGATAAGCAAGGAAATGTTATTTTTCCACAATACCACAGCAGATTTATCAGAAGCCAACTGTTGATACAACTTTGCAGGCTGACTGTGAGTTACAACCACAAGGTGGTGCTAACTTGAAAATGCACCAAAAGATGATTCGTGGCTAGAAACATGGTTTCTTCTGTGGAAAGTAGTAGATTACTCTAAGTAGCTAGGACATTTGGTTTCAAAATGACGAGACATTTGAACTTTCAGATAACGTTCTACTTCCTTCTCAGTGCATTTAGTTGGCAGCAGGAAACTCAAAACCATTGTAGAGAAAAATGAAAGTCATTCAACTAGTTATCTCTTGATAATCTATTTTTTGTGACTCATTCTTTAACCCTTGTGTGTTGTTCGGGTCTGCAGGACCCGTTTTTAATGTTTGCTAAAAAATCCCCTAAAATCTACAGAGATCTGAGAGGAACAACTGCAGCTGGTTCTCTGTGTTACAAGTGCAGAGAAATAACTATGCCAAAGGTTTCATCTGTCAGCAAGAAGAACACAAGCTGGGCAGTGGTGCTGATGGAGTCAGTTTTAGCAGAGGACGCTTTGGTTCAAATCTTAAATCGGCAGCCAAAGCAGAGCAAGGCAGACCAAAGCAGACCAAATTTCGACATCTCAACAGCTGTTTGTTGACTCATGTAAAAATCTCAATTTTACCTTTGTGTTTTGTTGATGTTGGCTTTTCTCCTTCATTGTTTGGGGCTCGCAGATCCAAATGCTGTATGCGTAAAAGTAAAATCAACAATAATGACTTTAAATGTAGCAAAGTTAATAAAACCAAATGTGTAGAAGTGTAAATTGAAGTGTAAATCTTCTCTTTTGACACAATCTGGGCTTGCACATTTGATGGTAGTGAGCAAAGATTAAAAGTGTAAAACATTTAAAATCTTATTATTCCATGTATCACTGGCTGTTACAAGTACAAAAGTATTAGCATCCAAATATACTGTATTCAGCAGTAACAGCTTTATGGCAAAAACAGATGTCATTGCTCACAATGTACTTGAAATGAAAATACAGCTAAAAACAAGGACAACAAAGCTGGACATAGAAGTGGAGAAGAGTAATGTAAAGATGTAAAATCTATGTAAAAGCACTTTGAGTAGTTGTTAAGACTAGACAAGAGCTATTTAATACAGTCCATTTACATATTAAAAAGCACCAATGACCAACAACAAATCTAATTCTATATCTGAGACACGTGTAATGATTGTATAAGCTCTACACCAACAAAGAAATAAATATTGAATAGCATGAACTGGGTGGTTATGTGCCATATGTGTATAGATCTACAGATACAACAACATGTGGGATTACTATCGACCCATGATGATACATGTATGTGTTAAAAACCTTGTTCACTGTGAGTCTAGGTTTTTACCTTACATTATTGGCTAAATTAAGTCTTAACATCGTATAGATCTGAATAATCTAGATCCATAACTGGATTAGAAGTGATACTTATATAAATGTCTCATTGGAATTAAAATACCCACATCATCACATACCCTTCCCCATACAAAGAGAAAGGCATGGTGTTATTTCAGTTAGCCTAATAGCTGAATTGATTTGTATTGACCATCAGGTCAAGGGAACTTTATCAAGATGCATAGTTTCCTGATCCATGAAATATCTGGCCTTTAAAAGAAAAATGTGTCTAGCTCGATGGGAATTTAACCTAGGGGTATGTATAATGATGCCCCCTGTATTTAAACATAGGGGGGTGTATGCTTATGCCCCTGTATTTTAACATAGGGGGGTGTATACTTATGCCCCTGTATTTTAACATAGGGGGTGTATACTTATGCCCCTGTATTTTAAGGAAAAACATTTATTTATTTACAATACATTATTCATTCACAGAGAAAATTGGTGTCCTTAAAGGTTGGATTTTCCTATATTTTTTTGAATTAAGGCATTAAGATCAATTCCAAAAGATGTTTTTCTTTTTCTTTTTAATCAACTTTAGCATGGGGGTGTAAACTTTCACGACATACTGTATTTAATAAAAATAAGTTATTATGGAAACATGCTAAGTTGGAATATCTTCTCTAACAACAATACTTCCTTCTTTGAAATTTCCATCCTGGGACCAGATGTCAGTTTTTATTTTGGCCTGTGTGTTTACTGTAAATGCTCTCCACTTCATATAGGGGCATGCTATTTCAACATATTCCCCTTGGTCATGACAGACTATACAATCACAGATGTTTTTTGCAGCCTACTTGCAAGGTAGCCTACTTTACGTAACACAGACATTTACTTGCTCACCGGTTTGACATAATGAATTAGCCCGGTAAAGCTCTCATCACATGGGTGCAAAGCTGCTGCCATCCGGGGCCCTTAATCCTTCTACCTCCTGCAGTCTCCGTGTGTACCTGCAGCTCTGTACAGCCCTTACAGCACAGCACACCCTCCCAGCTTCTGGTATCCGCCTGATAATAGCACTTTGTGGCTGCTTTTTTGCCCGTTTGATAAACGAAGGCGTGTCCCGGAGCCATGCATATAACAGCCAGACGAGCTGCGATTGGCTTCTGCTCCCCAGTCCTGAGCTCTCTGTGCACCAGCAGACTCCCTGGCACCATGGCCGAGCTCTCCTCCCAACAAGTGGTATTCAACAAGCCAAAGGTACGTTATCACCCGCTGGCGTACTGCATCCAGTGTGAGCGTTATTCGGTAAAATGGAAACGTTGGAGAATTACTAAATGACGCGCTTTTCCTGATTTTACGCAGCGTAACATGTGGCTCCTTGGTTTTACGCGTTATGACTCCGTTAACACTCTTTGTGTTCTCGTGACAAGAAGAAGAATGGTTACAAATATAAAGAAAAAAAAAAATCAAATGTTGGATTAAAAAACATAATTTACCGCTTTCGGGGTTGATTCCGGTAGTGGAACACGGAAGAATAGGAATTATTGCATAGCCTACAGTTTGACATGTGACTACCGGCTTGAAACAAAAACCCAAGATCCAACAGTCAAGCAGCACTGTGATAAATGAGATGAGCTTTTTCTATTTTATCACTCCCACTGCCATGCCGTGGAGCAAAGACATGAGTGGGATTCCTGAACTTGGATCGTGCTTCAACAGCTCGTTCTGTAGTCCGTGTAACAGGTAATACTAATTACTATTACAATAATAATAATAATTGTGAATTACATTACCTAATAATAATAATACTGCATGAAGGCACGTTTGTGGGATGAAGTTATGAAGTGATGGAAGAAGTATTTCAGATCAACTTCAGCAAGAGTACTAATACTGTACACACTGTTTCTTACTTTCCTCTCATCTTCAAAATTGTAAAGGATCCAAACAGCTGTGTGTTTCATTGTAGAATCATCTCAGATGGATTTGTAGGTGTACATCTATAATAAAACATCAGATTTTATAACTACATGTGTTTGTGTGCAAAAATCGTAATGTGTAAAGTAACTAAAGCTTTCAGATGAATGTAGTGGAGTACAAAGTACAATGTTCTCTCTGAAATGTAGAGTAGAAGAAGATAGTGGCATGAAAAGACTCAAATAAAGTACAAGTACCTCAACATGTATACTTACACTATACAGTACTTGAGTAAATGTACTTAATTATATGCCACACCTGGATGATGGGATTCACCTTTAATTCATGCCAGCTTCTCCTCACTGTACCATAAAGACACACAGTAACACCACGTATTACTGTAGTAGTTCTTTCATCACCTGGCATAGAGACAACTGGCTTTCATTAAAATGAAATATGAATGGTGATTCATGTTCAGCTAGTTTCACGTGCAGATCAGGCACACGGTGTGAAAGGTAATATTTTAAAAGGTACATTTACTGACTGGTGCCCTTTGGAGTCTTGGGGCTGGAGGTCACTGCTGATAAGAAGCCAAGAAGTTACATAGCCCACTGTACAGAAAGGGTGTGTGTGTGTGTGTGTGTGTGTGTGTGTGTGTGTGTGTGTGTGAGACTGAGAGAGAGACAAAGGGAGAGAGAGAGAGTGTGTGTGTGTGAGTGAGTGAGAGAGAGAGAGAGAGAGAGAGAGAGAGAGAATAGGT
>NC_048413.1:1594273-1606238 GCF_013103735.1 Etheostoma cragini | reverse complement strand
AGAGAGAGAGAGAGAGAGAGAGAGAGAGAGAGAGAGAGAGAGAGTGACTACCTCCACTGAGGTACAGCTTCCTTTTTTTTAAGAGGAAGATAAAAGCACGGCATGGCTAGCAGCTATTATCATTTTTATTTTTCCATTCTTTTTTTATTGTTTCAAAAGTACCCTTTGAGGGACATGCACACAATTTGTTAAGTATCTAAAATTTTATCATTATTATCCTGTTTACTTGTATTATTATACCAGATGTATTTACTCATTGTTGTTGTCTATATGTATGTTTGTTCTTATTCTTTCCATTTTTTGGTCATAACTATAAGGCAACATGAAATCGAAAGTGAAAAAATTGAGAGTGAGAGAGAGTGTGTGTGTGTGTGTGTGTGTGTGTGTGTGTGTGTGTGTGTGTGAGAGAAAGAGAGATCATAAATTGTAAAAGGAGATGGGGCTGCTTGCAGAGATAATCTAATTAAATATTAATTTGCTGTGGAAATGATACCACTCATGGGGGTGTTGTCTGTTGCAGCAGCCAGCAGTTCACCATCCATTCTTCATATGCTAACAGCACAGTGCAGTAAGGTTATTACAGTCAGTGTGTGTAATAAGTGGAGATTATTCTCATTATTAATTTCATCTCCTGCTTATTAACAGTGAGATGAGCTCATCACAAATTCATAAAATCCACATCTGACATCTTCAGCTGACTGCTTTTTGTCCAACCGGCCGTGTAAATTGAATGAAAATGTTTCTCTAAGCCCAAGGCCACGTCCTCAAATCTCCTCACATGTCCTCACATGTCTTCTCATGTCCTCACATGTCCTCACATGTCTTCTCCTGTCCTCACATGTCTGTCCACAACTCAAAGATATTCAGTTTACCGTTACCGAGGAGAGAAGAAACTAGAACATCTTGACATTTAACCAGCTGGAATCTGATTCATTAATTACCAAAATAGTTGCAGATTAAAATAATATTTTTATTTTACAGTGATACAAAACAGAGAGCAGCAGATCGTTGCCTCTGAGAGAGTGGAACCACCACATATTTGGCATTTTTGCTCAATAAATGGCCTAAAAGATTCATTAACTATAAAAATAGTTGTTAATTAAATCTCTACCGATCAACCAATCAGCTCTTTGCTTTCAGAGTTTCTGTTTTGGGACAACTGGATCAGATGAACGCTAATAACGGACAAATATAGACATGAATAAAAAGTTAAATCCGACATAATTAGGGCTGCAACTACAACAGCACTTCTTTTCATTATTGATTCATTTACCAAGTTCTTTTCAATTCATCATTAGGTCTACAAAGAACGCATCTAAAGCCCAAAATGATGTTTTTAAATGTCTTCCTTAGTCCAACCAAAAGTCCAAAAGCCAAACCTCTTCAGTTCACTCTCACTTAAGATAAGGAAAATGATTCTCCTTTCATTTTTGATAAATCTGATGAATATTTTCTCTATTAATAAATGTATCACTTTGTGGGGGAAGAAATCCAAAACAAACTCTCCAAGATTGTTAACACTGGATGGAAGGTGATTGACATATCAGAATATCATAGAAACAACTTTGCAGTATATTTGACAGGATATGCTGTTCACAGGAATATAACAGATACCTTAGAGCCGCCATAATCCCAGGGCCACTCAGAACATACAGTATATAATAATTCTTATATTCACTGTTCCATACTTGCAGCCATTAAACACTGCATCAGTGAACACTTCCGTTATTTTATAAGATGTGCTCTCTTTTATTATTAATATAAGTTATGTGCTGCTACTTGCCCATTTGCACTAATGCATATTGTACCCTGTAGGCCTATATTTATGTTTTAGGGTGTGTTGTCTAATGTATTAAGGAGAAACCAAAGACAAATTACCATTGCGGTGGACAATAAAGTAAATCCCATCAAATAAAAAGCTGAAGTGTTGCGTTTTGGTTTACAGGAACTCAGCGCCGTGCTTCTAATTCACTAAATATTGTATGAACTTTCTTTGTTTTGCGGCATCACTTAGACATAATAGCTTGAACTCTGACGTATGCTGTCTTCAACGTTTTTTAAGCCAAGGACCCCTGACTAAATATGTGATCTAAAATGAAGTTGCATATTAAACTGGGCCTACAACAACTTGCAGGGCGGACTGAAGCCTTAATACAAACTGTACCTTTTTAGCATAGAATGATAAGCTATTAAAATAGCCTAATAATTGTTGGTAGGATTTCATAAATCATGTTTTAATGTTAAACATACAGTACCTTTGGCACAGCGAATCCCTAGGATCGGCCCTTGATCTTGAGAACTTGGGCCGTTTTTGGTCAGTTTGCAGATTATCTGATTGGGCGTTTTTATTTGCCTGATAACCGATAAAGTTAATGGATTAAAGAGTGTCCTACTTTGTCTCCACTCCAGCTCTGTGTCTGGCCCTTTGCTCCGGTCCCCCCCACAACACTATCGGACTATTTTTATTGGGTGTTATGTTGAACGTTTCTCATTTATTATCACATGATATGGCATTTAGACAAAAAAATGTCTAAATGCCATACATATATATTTGAGCAACTAGGGGTTAAGTGCCTTGCTCAGGGACACATTAGTTGATGTCTCACAGTGGGAATCGAACCCCGATCTCCCACACCAAAGGCATGTGGCATATCCACTGCACCATCAGCCCCACCCACCATATATGACATCACCATTATTTTATTACATTATTATTAAAGCATCTATACTACTAATAATCAGCATCCATATCGGTCGTTCCCTATTTAGAATGAACCGTATCTGTGGGGGGGGGGCTATCTTAGTGACTATCGCCAGGAAGCATTGGGGATTTATATTTGCTAATAATATGCTGGATTCATGTTGAGACGTTTTCCCTTTTGATAAAAAACGTTCCAAAATGAACAGCAATTACCAGGTGTTCCCCCGTAGATTGACTCTGAGGACCCCCTGCTGAAGATCCCTGCTGTCTATAATATACAGGAAGTGCTGCGTGTACTAAAAGAATTACAACAGGATATCCTGAAGATGCAGTTGGGTTAACCAGCTGTGGACTGGCTGACGCGCCACCACATCAGGCTTTTAGGGGAAGAAAATCGAAGTAAACAAAGTAGACAGTTTGCAGTAACATACATTACGTCTTCTTGTAAACACACAATCTCGAGACTGTCTTTATCTTTCAGCACACAGGCGGCCACGGCTGCTCGACGTGTACATGTTCTACAAAAGTAGCGAGGTGATATGAAAGCAGGTTGGAAAAGCAGTTGGTCATAAATATTTTCATTATCTTTTAACAGGTTATTACAGGGCATTTTGTTGATTATTTAATGAATCATTCGGCCCACACGCATCATCAGAAAGTAGTGGAAAATTACCCTTGATATCCAAGTGATCTCTCCAAGTCCAACATGGTGTCTCCAAGCAATGCACAAAGATATTCAATTTACAATGACATCAAACAGAAAAAAAGCAGCATATCTTCATATTTGTGGATCTGGAAGCAGAGGATGATGAGTTTTTTATCCAAATAGTTTAGTTATTAAAAGCTGGTGGTTGATTCTTTTTCTTTTCTTCTTAACAAACAAGATTTTGTAGAGAAACATTCATGTTTTTAGTGCACGCCTTTAGAAAATAATGACAAAATGGGCACTGGAAGTTGAATGTGTGAAAGGGGAACTTAAGTCAGGAACATTCCCTAAAAAACAAAAAAAGACAAAAACATTTTCTCAGGATTTCTCTTCAGGTCGTGAAGCCTGCAGAAAGCATGAATGATGCTTTGATACATTGCATTTGACCACAGACTAAAGTTGTTTTTGACACTTAAAGTTTAGAATAGCTTCCAGGCCAAAAGATTCATTTAACACTTCCTTTATTAGCTCCACCAAAGAGGATATTTTTCAGTTTGGTTTGTGAGTGTGTCTGTTTGCAGTCTGCAGGATTGTAGAAAAACTGCTGGCCTGATTTTCATGAAACTCGGTGGAACAGTGTAGCATGGGCCAAGTAAGAAACATTATATTTTAAGGGGATCCAGACCACAGGGCGGATACACAAATCATTTTTCATTGTTTCACGTGGCCTTGGCCGAGGTTCGCGCTCTCCGAGTGCCAGACTGATGAGGGAAGGATAGGCCTCGCTTGTTGGAGGAGAAGTGCAGATTTATGTTTCATCTGCTTGAATAAATCACGGCCCACAGTGCTTGAAGGAGAGCCAGCAGAGAGCCGATTCATCTCCTTTGGCCTTTTCACCACTTGTTGCCCAGTCATGTGCACTGCATTAATGACGGGCTGGGTGAGGGCCAGTGCACGCTGGCGGCTCTCATTTTGAACACTTTCCAGTATCTGACGTGCTTCATTATTCTCCTCCAAAACTTAAGTGGGCAATCCGACTCAGAAACATGGTCTTATCTATCGATTTGAAAGAAGAAAAAAAACATTTTAGCTGAGTTTTTCATTATCTTTCTCATCCACAGGTTGAGCTGCATGTGCACCTCGATGGAGCCATCAGGGTGCAGACTATTCTTGATGTTGCCAGGTAAGTTAGTTAAGCCATAAGAAGATGATTAACCGTACTTGTGAATATGAATATTTGACAATTTCAAATAGATAATTGATAAGTCGACCGAGCAAGCGTATCAGTTGATATTAGGTTATTGCAGATATATTGGTCAGGTTAAGGAGGACCAGAAAAAAATTGCAGTAGTTTAATAACTACAAAATATGTGTTTGAAACATTGTTGCCAATAGATAAGTTATATCCAACACTGGAGCACAGATCTTTTTACTAACTAAAAAACATGTGCATAACATACTGTATCGTGGTCACAATTCGTAAATAACCAAAATTAAGGGATTCTGGAGCATTCTGTCCACCTTCTGACTCCCCTATTAGCTTGGTTTTGGTCTCCTCCAACCAGAAAGTAAAATTTCAGTCCCTAAGTCTGTCTCTGCTGCTAAGCGCTCCACAATGTTCCACAGTAAGTTGCTAACTGTCTCAGCTCTCTGTTTGATGCTAGGCAGGTGGTGTACAGTATTGTGGGTTCATCAGAGTACTTTTGCCCAAAACAATCTGCCTGCACCATCTGAACACGGCGCTAATGAAAGCAGTGCGGCTGAACCAAAATAATGAAGTCGCGGACCATGAGTCGCAAACAAATGAGCCAAAAGATGCTGAAATGCTCCGTAGAGCTGAGGGGAACCGTTGGTTTCAACATAACACACATCCAATCCATTCGTATTATAAATTTAAAAAAATAGATAAGAGTTTAATACTGCATTTTCAAAATATAATACAGCAATAATTGTACTTTTCCCCCCTATTTTTAAGATTAGTTTTTGAGGCTTATCCTTTTATTTGATATTAACATTGGATAGACAGGAAAGAGAGACGGGGGGGGGGACGCAGCAAAGGACTGCATGTCGGATTTGCCAACGTGAGGCGCACACTCTACTGGCTGACCGAGAGGTCGCCCCGATACCCTTTTTCTTTTAAGATAGCAGAGCAAGTCAGGTGAACTAGATTTAGAATTTGGGGTTTCAATGAAACAAATAAAACATTTACATTTTATTTTTAGGAGACGCAACATCCGTCTATCAGCGAATACGGTGGAGGAGATGAGGCAGATCATCATTGTCCAGCAGCCGGCCACCCTCACAACGTTCCTGGGCAAGTTTGAGGAGTACATGCACGTGGTTGCGTAAGTGCCGACTATTGGCCATGAGGTCTATTATGATTTCATAATTACCAAAGGTGTTCTCCTTGCTCAGCAGGTGACAGGGAGTGCAAAGAGCAGGACTTGGAGTGATTAAGAGTCAGGGTCATCACCTCTTTACTGTCGCAGGAATGTTTTTTCCCTCAAAGTCTACCATGAGCTCAAAGTCCAGGCAGTTATGTCATCCAATTATGACTCCAGAGTGTGTAGTACAGTTGGAAGGGCTGGGATGATATTTTTTTACCATACATGTCTGCCGATTCTATTTGTATTGCAATTTTCATGTATTGCAATTCTTGATTTTCTTTAACAAAACCGATAATAATTGTTGAATAATACATTTCTAGAGACAAATATATAATGACACATTTCTAAAAACTAATTAGGTTAATCATTGTTAAAGAAAAATACACATACTGTATATCGATTCTAGATATAAAAGTTGACCCACATACAATTTTGGTTTCCCCCCCCCCCCCACCCCTAACAGGTTGTGATTGACGGTGGTGGGCTGGATTTAAAATGCCAGACATGCAGAACAGGGACACATAAGTTTAAGAGCTTAAGTATCAGCTTGGCAACCGAACTGAGAGGAGAGTAAAGTTGTTCAGGGAGCCTTTCCGGAGTCTTATATTTAGTCCTGCAGAGACCACATAAAGACCCTCCACAGCCGTGAAAGCTTCCCACAATGACGCTCTGTAGAGAGGCCGGACTGCAGCGCACAGTTGTGCTGAATGGACCCTCTTGGATCGAGGCTCTTGAAAGCCGCGTGTGCTTCAACAACATACGGAACTTGCTAGCTGAGTTCAGCTGTTGTTGTATGAGCTCAGTGGGCATGTGTGTTTGGGTGGGTGGGGGGTTAATGAGAGGATGCTGGAGAACAACAGGCATTCAGGCCTGTGTAAGTGCTGGAAGCTGTGTTGTTTTCCGTCATGTGATGCGGGGCGGACAGTGTGCTGCTGAGTCTGAAGGGTATTGTCAGTAGGGCTTCCATACTTTTTAGGCACTGACCAAATTGCCTCCATGGTAGAGCTGGGCAACATATCAATAATATATCAATATTGTGATATGAGACTAGATGCATTTATAGATTTCGGATATCGTAAAATGGCATAGGTGATGTCTTTTCCTGGTTTTGTAGGCTGCATTACAGTACAGTGATGTCATTTCCTGAACTTGCCGGACTGTTGTAACTGTTCTGTTATTGACCTTTGCCCGCTTAGTCATTATATCCACATTACTGATGATTATTTATCAAAAATCTCATTGTGCATGTATTTCGTGAAAGCACCAATAGTCAACACTACAGTATTGTTGCAGGGTCGATATTGAGGTATATGGTAAAAAATATTGTGATATTTGATTTTCTCCAATCGCCCAGCCCTGCTCCATAAATGCCTAGTCATTCAATACCACATTTTAAAATAAATCATTATTTAATTTGCAAAGAAGAACATAACAAGGTGTTTCTGCATTTTCTGCTGTGGCTTTGTTTTGCTGGAAACAGATATGATGACTTAAAGTATATTCAGGGGGATCATTGGTAAAATAAATAAATAATAAATACTGAGTCAATTTAAAATAAATTTAAAAAGTCACTCTACATAGTGAATCGATTTTTTCCCCCACCCTTAGTACAAAGCAGTAGGAGGTGTAGATGAAATGCATGCTATCATATTGGTAATACTCTGAGGATGATCATATTGCTCATTTTGTAAGCCATCATTGTTTAGATGATGGATAAGCAGTGACTAATGGTTTTATTTATACCGCTGAGATAAGAAAAAGTCATTTTGTGTTTTTCTTGTGTTGGTTTTCAGTGGAGACAGAGAAGCCATAAAGAGGATGGCCTACGAGCTTGTGGAGGACAAAGCCAAGGAGGGGGTGATTTATGTGGAGGTCAGATACAGCCCACATCTGCTGGCTAACACTAAAGTGGATCCCATACCATGGAAACAGACAAAGTAAGGCTGAATCCCATTTCTCCATCTTACCTCTACCCCTTACACCTTACCCCTACCCCTTGGCCCTTAAAACCAAGGGCTAAGGGCTTGTGGTGAAAACTTCCCCCTATGACATGGGACACCACTTGGTTACATCACCATACAGTATTGATCACAAACTTCCAAGATGCCGTCTGTCAAATGCGTGGGTTTTGACAACAGTGTCATATGCATTTATATATTTGTATATTTTATGTTGACTTTGGTGGTGCAGAGGGAGATGTTCTTATCTGTGTAGTACTTAGGTCTGTTTGGTGAACCCTTGAGTTAGAGAGGGTTGTATTAAAGGGTAACTTTGTGGTTTTTCAACATCGGGTTAATATTCTAAGTGTTTGACAACATGATGGAAAGGATCCCTACAGAGTTAGACCTTTTTGTTAAAGAGTAGGAACCGTTTTGGGTCGTCTTTCCACTGTTCCAACAACCACCCTCTGGTTTGGTGGAAATAAACCCATTTACATGTGGCTCTATACACGCTAAAAGTATTGTTTATTTAAATGGAGTCTGGCGGGTTTGGCAATGGCGATTTCAAAGCCGATTCTGGTTAATCAAAAAGGACTTTACTCTTTATTAACCCTCATGTTGTCCTCATGTTTTCCTCATGTTTTCCTATATCAATGTTCTTTTTAATTCCCAAAAATAACATGATTGATTCAACGCTCTTGGCAAGTACAAATCTCTACTTAAATTCAATTCAATTTTATAGCATTTACAAAAAAATGTAAGTGATTTGGAAATAGTATTGAGTAAAAGTTGACATATTCCAGTCTGTGATTATCCAGCTACATCCATTCCTTTAATTTTAGTCAAAATAATTCCTAATTTCTGCTTTTCTAACTCAAACTTTTGGTAAAATTTACTATAAATGAGGTTTATTGACCATAAATTCCAAAAATAACTGTAAAACTAAAGTTAGTAAGTGTTGAAAACGTAAAAAAACCTGACAAACATTGAAATAAAATGTCAAAAGTGTTGAAAAAAGGGACAAAAACGTAAGAAAAAGTTACATAACATTTCAATGTTGACGGAGAGACAACACAAGGGTTAAAAAGGTCTCTCTCTCTAGGGATCCTTGTCATAGTAATGCCAGACACATAAGAATAATAATCGGAGCCTGTCAGCAGCCAAATGTGCTGGTTACAGCGTCCTCGGTCAACGACTCTTGTTCACATGATGCATGGGAAACAGGGTCCATGTTGGAAAGTACAGAAACAACCCTTTAAGTTTGGCTCATTGCATGTTTTCTTTCTTCACTCAGAGGGGACCTGAGCCCAGACGAGGTGGTGCAACTGGTTAACGAAGGCCTCAGAGAGGGGGAGAGGGTCTTCCAGGTCAAAGCCAGGTCCATTCTATGCTGCATGCGTCACATGCCAAGTAATGACCTGTAACTGTTATTGTAACATAAGCAGTGGCAGAGCCTGTAGTGATGAGTCTGTTGCAAAATCTGCTCTGCTCCATCCATGCAGCTGTTTCCAATGTCACCCAACAGCCAAATACAAACCAAACTTGTCATTACATCACTTGCGAAACATGCTGCAGTATCCCCAAGTGCTTACATCTTTGTGGAGGAGACTTCCTGAACGATTGGAAGACATCTGATTATGTCATTATACTGTGGATGAGAAGTGCTATTTTAACCCATGTGTTGTCTTCCCCACAAAATTGAAAATCGGCATTTTTGTTGATGTTTTGAACTTTTTGTCCCATTTTTTCTAACACTTTTGATCACTTTTCCAAGTCCAAGTCAAGTCAAATCATGAGTACAAAATATAGCGCCTCGAGTCTGAGTCCAGTCCACTCGGGTACTCCATCGCTGCATTTGTATGTGTGTGTGTGTGTGTGTGTGTGTGTGTGTGTTGTCAGGACCAAACTGTGTAGTTATGTGTGTTTTTTAACTCTCCAGACTGGTCCATGGATGTGGTGGAGCTGTGTAAGAAATACCGACACGAAGGCGTGGTCGCCATCGATCTGGCAGGTGACGAGTCACTTAACTGTGAAGCCAACCCGGGACACAGGAAGGCCTATGAGGTGAGCATGTGAAAGCATGAATGCAACACCAGCACTCGTTAAAGCATGATGGAGGCGGGTCTTGAGTACTTTATATGCAGCCTCACGTGCCAGACACATAACAATAACTGGTATAGCAACAACAGCAATAATGGAGTTCAACGGCACTGTATGTACAGGGTCAGGACTTTGTGCTACACCCTTGATGATGAACGTTACAGATGAAGAGGACGTGAATGTCTTTATCTGTAATCAACCCAGTACTGCAGTAAAACCTAAAACCCTCAAACCTATTTCCTTCTAAGCACTGACAAAAAGAAGAATCCAATTTGGTTCACAGCCAGCATTTATTGATCAATTCAGAGAAAACCCACAGTAAGTAATCAATTTAGCCTGTCAGACCATGATGAATGCGGCAGATTAATCAGTTAATACGCTACAGCGCTGGACGTGGAACAAGACTTACCTGAAATGAACTGCGTGGATAAAGGATGGGGGGTGCTAACTGCATGGAAACAGGTTAGAACATCTAATTTCTTTTATACATTTTCAATCTAATGTGATAGTATGAGGTAATTGTAGACCGCTGACTGATTCTGGTTATTCGCTTCCATATAATCTGTGATTGCTCATTTCTGTATTTTTGAAGTGTGTTGGTGTAGTTTCGAGGCTGTTGTCCCTTAGTCATCAATACTTGGCAAGATGGTCACAAACATACCTGACCGTAACACACATTACACACAATAGAGTGTGTGTGTGTGTGTGTGTGTGTGTGTGTGTGGGAAGGTGTGCCGACAATGAAGTTAATACTCAGCCTGTTAAAAGTCATTTGAGGGAAGCGATAAGTCAATGATTTAATATGACAGATATAACAGCTTGGTATGGCACCCTGAAAGTGACGGTCAAAAACAAGCTTTCCAAAGGGGTTAATATTTCAGGGAAGGTAATTGGCAGGCCAAAAAAGCAGATTGATAAGATAGAAAGAAGATAATAAGACGATGTACAAGAGGCATCACTGTGGAAAAAAACAATATCTTTTATTTACATTTGAACAAAAAGTGGCAAAAAATATTCACACCCTTTGCAAAGTGGTACAGTCTATGGGAAAATCCAAAGATACCAAATCAGATACCAGTCCAAATAGTCCAGTCTGTTCTAAAGCATCCTAATTAACCTGACATTCAAAACAAAAACTGCGTTTTTTACTTTATACACACACAGAAAATAGAGAGCTGGGTGACCGTGAGGAGATATTCACAGAATTTGACAAAATGTTTATTGGATTGACATCACTTACCGTACCTGCAAAGAAAGCTGCACAAACCCTGTCGAAATGATAAATCACTGGGTGATGCATTATAGCAGATGTGAGAACCAGATGTTTGGCTGTGTTGTTTGCTTCCTCACGTCTTTTCTGATCGATGTTGTTGACAGGAAGCAGTGCGTTGTGGGATCCACAGGACTGTTCACGCAGGAGAGGTGGGCCCGCCGTCTGTAGTGAAGGAGGTAAGTCGTTCAACAATAACACCAGACATTTCTGCACGGGGTGTTACGTGAGGACTTATTCGCTACAGCAATTCAACTAAACAATGAAGTCACGCACTGACAACAGTAATTAGTAAATGGTCATTACAGGCAGAGAGCCAACAGAAACAAGAAGTGTGTGTGGGAGATTCCAGCGGACAACAAATACACAAAGGAGCCCACAAGCACATACGTGTGTAGGGCCGGGTTAACCAATGATTAAAACGCTTTGATTCCGATTCCCAACGTCCCGATTGGATTACATTTCCGATTTAGATCAATTAGGTTGAGGATCTTTCAGTAATAATACCATTTTACCTTAGATATAAAAGAGATTCTCAGAGGCACATACTGCTGTAAGTTGTACAAGCAAGAACCAACCCTCAAATATTTTTGCACCGGGTTAATGTTCACATGGGATTCAAAAGGCATATTTTAAAGAGCTCATATTATTCTCATTTTCAGATTCATAATTGTATTTTGAGGTTGTACCAGAATAGGTTTACATGGTTTCATTTTCAAAAAACACCATCTTTTTGTTGTACTGCACACTGCTGCAGCTCCTCTTTTCACCCTGTGTGTTGAGCTCTCTGTTTTAGCACCAGAGTGAGACATTTGTTGGGAGTGGCACATATGCAGTAGCTCAGTAAGGACTACTAGCCAGTCAGAAGCAGAGTATGAGGGCATGCCCTGACAGTACCTAGGTAAGGACTACTAGCCAGTC
>NC_048413.1:1587171-1594173 GCF_013103735.1 Etheostoma cragini | reverse complement strand
GTATTATTATTTTCTACTGTTCGTGTCCCTCTCAGCTTCTGTTACTCAACCATAAAACGGTCTCAAGTATAATTTAGTTTAGCGTAAGAATGTCGCTCTATGAGGAAGTCATCCGTCAAAGTGACATTTCAGCTCTCGAGTTGCATATCTAGAAATAGTCCGCGGATTCTGCTGACATGGATAACGCGGAGGGGTTTCTTGTATGCTTGATAACATTTGGCCTCGTGACCCCTTGTCTTGATACCTTCAGGCTGTGGAAGTGCTGAAAGCTGAACGGATCGGCCACGGTTACAGAACATTGGAAGACCAAGTTCTGTACAAAAACCTGCTGGCTCAGAACATGCACTTTGAGGTAAGAAACTATCCAGAATGATCACCCTTGTCATCAAAATGCTGCATCACTGACACAATTATTAATCTCTGCAAAAATGGGCCTGCCACCTATGAAACATAATGTGCCCTGTTCATCCACATACTTATCAATTTAATTTTGACAGAGTGGGATTGTTAACCCTCATGTTGTTCTCCGGTCAAAATGACCCATTTTTCCTATATCAATGTTCTTTTTAATTCCTCAAAATAACGTGATTGATTCCACACAACGCTCTTTGCCAAGTACAAATCTCTACTTTCATTCATTTAGGGGTTTCTTATTCAATTTTATAGCATTTAAAAAACAAAGTGAAGGGCTTTTGAAAAAGTATTGAGTAAAAGTTATATGGACATATTCCAGTCTGTGATTATCCATAATTCCTATTTTCTGCTTTTCTAACTCAAACATTAGGTATACATTCTTCTAAATGTGGTTTATTGACCATAAATTCCAAAAATAACTGTAAACTAAAGTTAATAAGTTAGTGTTACGTAGTGTTGAAAACGTCAAAAAAAAGGGACAAAAGTGTAAGAAAATGTTAAAAACATTGATAAAAAGCTTCAATAAAAGTGTTGATTTTCAATTTTGATGGCAAGACAACACAAGTCAATATTAGAAAGATAGTTGACTGTATTAGTACAGTATCTACCAGTAGGAACAGAGGGATACGCTGACCTCTAATGGAGCCTCCGGTATCACACCTGGAAGAAGAAAGATGGCGGTAATGGGGTTCCTCAGTGTTGTCTGTGCTGCTCTGCTTGCAGATGTGTCCTGTTTCCAGTAAGCTGACAGGTGCCTGCAACCCAGACTTCAGCGAGCATCCTATCATCAGGTGAGCTGCGTTGTTATTACATGTGATCATTGGGATACATTGGGATCAATATCTATCTCTCTATCTCTCTATCTAGCTATGACTGTCACAGTCTGGTCTCTTCCTTTGTTCAGGTTCCGGGAGGACAAGGCCAACTACTCCCTGAATACAGACGACCCGCTGATCTTCGACTCCACCCTGCTCCTCGACTACAGCACCGCGTACAACTACATGGGATTCACCGAGGAGGAATTCAAACGACTGGTGAGATCAAATGCATGAGTAATTTCAGCAGTGGTTTACAGGATGAAAGCATTTGAACATGGTTTGAGATGATAGCATGGGGTAAACACGCCCTGTGCATGGGGATGCCTTTCTCAGTTGCTAATTAAAGCCGGAACAAAAGCTGACATAAAAGAAGCAATTACTTTTTTGGGAGTCTTGTCAGCGCTGTGAAGTTGCCATGCAACCAGCATGGCTAGCTGTTCCGGCTTTCCTAGTTCTGGTCTTTGTGCAAAGGTGAGCCCAAGCTCCTGCTGTAGGGGTGAATTACGCGTTGTTATGGATACCACTCTAGACAAGACCCGCCCTACGAAGCAATCTGATCAAGTTTTTCAAGTGCCCATATTATGAAAGAAATCACTTTTCCTGGGATTCGGGATGTTGTCTTGTGTCTCTAGAGCTTCCACAAACTACCCATGCTGTTTTGAATGAGATCCGGTTTCTGAATGTGCAGTCTCCGGGTGAGCTGTTCAAAATCTGCACGGCTTTCTAAGTCACTGGCCGAGGCGAGGTGGCTAACCGTAGCATTCTAGCTCGTTCTCAAAGGCAAAGCACTGCTTCAACAGCCCCCAGTTGACCCTGGTCTCCAAAAGAACTACTTCCTGTCCCTGTTGAGCAGGTGTTCCACAAGTAGAAGAAGTCTCCAAGCTAATCCTGCCTTGGACTGACCAAAGCTTTCCATGTCTTTTTTTAAATTATTAAACAGGTTGACATGCTATATAAATACATTTTCAAAATGCTTTATCCACAGAGAAATCTCTGTCATTACCCAACTGCAATGACGGTGCATGGACTCAGAGAGTGCTGATGCAGAAGACCCAGAAATCCTGACCAATCAGAAAAGAATGGGCTTTTTTTTCTAGTGATGGGGCTTAAAGAGACAGGTGCTAAAACAGAGCATTTTAGACAGAGGGTGAATACAGGTATATACGAGAGGAACCTGTTTTTTTTGACCATTAAAGCATGTATAAATGTTCTAGTAGAACCTCCAAATGCACGTGGGAATCTGAAAATCAGCATGATATGGGGCCTTTAAAGTTAACTTCTTGTGCCTTACAGAACATCAATTCTGCAGAGTCATGCTTTCTGCCTAAGGAGGAGAAGAAAGAGCTCGTCAAGACATTGTGTGAGGCGTATGGGATGGTAAGCAGCACTGCCTTTTAAAGTGAATGAAGAAGCAAGTCTAAGGAGTGACCTAACCCAGGGTCCAAATCCATATCTGACACTCTGTTTATCATATAGCTGCTGCCTTGCCCTCACATATTCTGTACATTACCAGCTTGTGTTTTCCATCTAAGATACGTTTTAATACTTACAGTATCCAGAGGATGTCATGATGCTCTGCTCGCTGCAACAAAAGTGTTTTGTTTTTATGAAGCATATGTTGTTTGTATAAAACACTCTGGATACGTGTTTTTATCTCGGGACTACTTAAGGGTGTCATTAAGAGAATCAGGGCTTTAGCACTTTGTCAGCATGCAAGGGAAAGATAAGGTTATTTGTTGTTAATCCTTGGGTGAAAGCGCAGGGGGGGGGGGGGGTATGGTTTGGTTTAAGGGAACCCAAAATCCAAAATGTTTGTGTGTGAGAAACTGTTAAAACAGCTTAATACCAAAAGTGTAGTCTTATATTTGAACACTAGGGGGCGCACCATGTTCACCTACATGAACACACCAGGTGACTAAATGTGGCTTTGTATTTCATTATTACTCCAAAGGCTTTTGATGTATATATTTATTTGAAATATTTGTTCGTTTTTCATTTACTAACAAAAAAAAAAACCCCATTTGTAAGAATCACATTCATGACACTTTTAAGAGCATCTTTTGTCCGTAATAAAATGAATCTGTGGCCTGTTTCTTTATGCCTATAATCTCCAGTAATTTCAAACATCCTTGCATGCATGTATCCTCATTATAATATAAGGTCACTTCAGCACACGGCTTCTTGAGTAATTACTATTAAAGAGGGAATTAGCTAAAGCCTGACACTAAGAGATAAAAGGAATCACAGCCTTACAGATCTGTTTCTTTATATCCATGTCTCTCGCTCTCTCTCTCTCTTTCTCTAAAGTGATGCATGGCAACATTGGCACCATGCAAGGTGAAGATGTAAACACTGGCTTCCTGCAGCCAGGCTAATGTACACAAAAAGCTGCATTCAATAATATTTATGGCTCTGGAAGGACTCAGCGAACTGAACCCATTAATCCCGTTTGACTCAGCAGCTCCTCCACCACGCCGTGGTGTTCGACAGAAACCTGCAAATTGCCTCGTGTGAAAAGCGAATTACGCTCGCAAGCACAAAACACAAATGTGACAGTAATTCATACATTTTTTTATTACACTAAGAAAATTGCTATCACAAAGTTATCACCGAACATTAATCAATAAATATGAAGTCCGTACACAACAGTATAATGGCGATTATGTTTGTTACTGAAAAAAAAAGGACAAGAGGGTCACAAACACACACGCATACATGTACATAGAAAGAAAAACTGACAAACGGATGATTATGAATACGACCTCTACGACACAGCTCCATATTCAGGTTGGAACAAATGTTTCGAGTGCTAGAAATGAACTCAGCTCAGTCCCTCTTCAGACGTAAATGCAAGGTTTTCTGTGCTTTCTTCGCCTCGTCGGGAATATAAATGACCAACAGAGAATGAAGCATCTAGGCTGTCCCTTCTACAACCAGACCCCATGAGAAGGCGTCCATTCGGGCCGCTGAAGCTCCAAACAGGCTGGCAGTGAGCGAAGGTGTCCTCGTGTCCACATTGGACGACCGATATACACTCTTTTCCTTTCTCCATGTCTCTCCACTTTCGCTTGCTTCCTTTCTACTTTGCACTCCTTGGATCGGGCCTCCCCCCCTCCCCCCTTCGGCCTCTGGCTGCGTTTAGGACGGGCCTCCGCCTCCCTGGGCATCTTGGCTGGTGGAGCCCTCGGCCTCAGTGGCTGGGGAGGCCCCCGGGTCGCCTTCTGGAGGAGAGAACATGGGGAGAATCAGTCAAAGATGTGTGTACATTACTAAGCTCAGAAGTGGTTTGGTATTGCTAACAGTGGGAAATAAATCTGCTTTCAGGCTCCTAGAAAGAAAATAATAATGAGGAACAATTTCCTGTAGCAACACAGTGCCAAGCATGTTGTGAGATTATTGCCAGATTTGAGGCTTCCCACCAGACCAGCGTTAGCAATTTGATTTATGGGCGTCCGATTGGGTGTAATGTCATGGGAAACTTGACTTTGTGACTGTAAAGAAAGGCCAGCAGAAACAATGCACTGAACTAGCATTTTGTTGAATACAGCATCTAAAATCTGCCTAGAAAGAAATCTTTTTAAATGTGACTGAAGGGGACAATCATATCGTTAATCGCAAGTATTTCTGAGACAATTAATTGTACAGCAACATTCGGATTTGTTACAGCTCTAGTGAATGGCATGCTACCCGTGGACCCGACGCTGGGTTTACTGACCTGCAGCCTTCAGGTCCATCTCTGCCAGGTCTTTGGTGAGTTCACTGGTGCTGGCCGCTGCCTCCCCCTTCCCGGCGATGTCGGGCACTGCGTTCCTGCGGCCTGTGCGATCACAGTTGATGAAGTCTGAGTACGACGTCTCCACGTCCATCATCTGTCCATGACCAGCGCTCTCATTACACCTGTCGAGGAGGAAGAGGGGAGGGGGGGGGGGGGGGGGGGGGGGGGGGGGGGGGGGGGGGGGGGGGGGGAAGCAGATAAATCATGCTGCTGTCCATCTCCCTTCAACGGTCTGCAGGACCCGTGGGAGGACACTTCACTGTGTGTTGTGTATTTCTGCGTCAGTAGAATCCATGTGACACGAAGGAATACAGACTAAAGACTATCACCTAGGGACGCACAATGCTGAGTCAGAGAAAGGCAGAAAGGGGGGGGGGGGCTTCAGATGCATTTCCACCACCTGAAAGGCCGACAGCAGCCGGGAGAGTATGACTAAGTGTATGACTATGTGTTAATAATTCCTATGTCTGCACAGTATCTGCACACAATTGTAATTCCCCCTTGTGGGATTAATAAAAGTATACATTATTATAATTATACAGTGAATAATAGTACTACAGACAGAACTGCTAATAGGTAGTCCAAATAACATCAGGAAAAAATAAAAAGACATACTCAATCTCTCACAGCTCTCACATAGAGATGTTCCAGTACCGATACCGGTATCCGAAAAGCCTCCGATGCTGCCTAATGCTGGTATCGGTATTGAAAAGTACTGGAGTTTTACTGGAGTTGATACCACGTAATTTATCCCCAAAGAAAATCTACTTTTCAAGTAGTTTATTCATGTTCTTTTTCCGTTGTGACTGAATGCCAAACTGGACAATTAAAGAAAGTTCCGTGGCGTTTGTGTTTGTTCTTGTTTCACAAAGACCGTACCCTTAACCAGGCTGTAGGACAATGATAGCAATCAGATCCCATCCATAGGGTTCGTAGTGCAAGCTGTTCAAACATAATCCAACATCTGACACATAGGTATTGGAGGTAAGCAAAAAATGGTATTGAACCATCTCTACTCTATACTGGTTGTCCAGTCTAAAGGAGCAAGGATAAGATAAAAAAGGAGACGGAGGGCTGTAAAGAGCCCTGATCCATATGGAAAGGGCAAAAGAGCTTGAAACCGTTCAAAAGGACAAGCGGTGGTGCAGTCGAAAAGAATAAGCTCCCATTCCAGCCATTCATTCCTCTTCTGTTTCCTGTTCTCAGTCCATCTTTAACTAGGTCATGGATCCTGCCAACCTCTAAAAACACTGTACAGCTGGGAAGTCCTCAGAGAGAAGAGGACACAGAATAAGACTGCTCCAGAAAGGAAAGAATAGAAATGATTTCAAAAGAAAAAAAAGTAGTAGCAAGTCGTCCTCTGATGCAAGCAAAAGGACAACGAAAACTAGAGACACTGTATACAGATGTTCCTCTGCTACTGTCCCTGAAAAACAGTAGTGGAAGAAGTACTCAGATCCTTTACTTCAACTAATACCACACTCTAAGTTGTATTGTCATATACGTTTCCCAGTACAATGAACAGGGAAACTTCCTACGATGTCCACAGAATGCCAAACAATGTTATTTAAGTAAAAGTATGTAAGTATCATCAGGAAAATGTACTTTATTAAAAGTAAAAGTACTCAATGCAGAAAAATCCTCCTCTGCTCCTTTAGAAACAATCCAAACAGTTTATCACTTCAGCTGGACTTGTAGGTTGTAATATTGCAGTTTAATTTACCAAAAAACATTGGATTTTATGATAAAATATAGACTTTTATATAAGTTGTAACTAAAGCTGTCAGATGAAATGTTGAGGAGTAAAAAGTACAATATTTCTTTCTGAAATGTAGCGGAGTAGAACGTGGCATGAAAAGAAAAGACAAGACAAGTACCTCAAATTGTACTACAGTACATGAGTAAAATGTTCCATCACTGCTAAACTGGACGTCCACACACCCCCTCCCATGAAGCGGCTAAGCTACCCGTCTTTAAGAAACATAAGCGGGGGGG
>NC_048413.1:1583262-1587161 GCF_013103735.1 Etheostoma cragini | reverse complement strand
GGGGGGGGGGTCTCGAAAGAGAAAGAATGAGAGAGGAATAAAAACAAGCTGGCTGGCAGAGTCCTGACACGCTGGCCCAGGGTCAGTCTGTTCCCAAACGCTTTGGCTCACATTCTTTTAGTGTCGTTCAAAAAAAAAAAAAAAAAAAAAGGTCCCACGATTGTTTTCTGTGTACAAGCACCATGCCAAACAGGAAGCCAACCCAGGGCCGTTCCCGGAGGGGTGAGGAGCCGCACAGACGTACGAGACACTGTTTGAGAATGGGAAATCTGCAGAGAAGTCCGGCCGTTAGGCCCCTGTAGGTAAGAGCTGGAGCTGAGTTCTGGACTGCGTGTGTGTCTACTGGACCCCAGAGCCACTCCGTTATCCCGACTGCAGACCGCGCTGTGAGCCGCTGATAAAGTCACATCTAGAAAAGAAATCCAGTCATCAGAGAGCCAAATCCGCGTGGGAGACCAGCGCTTACAGGGTCATAGTTACACCTACAGTGCTACCTTTTCCTCAACCTTTAGCTCCAACATCCGAGGCTTTCGCAGACTCATTTAATGCTGAACCATTTAAGGGAAAATTAAAAAAAAAAATCGATGCGGGCCTTGTTGTGGACTACACAATATTAGAAGAAGACGTGCAAAGATATTCATAACCACATACGCACAGTGTGTTGTAGTAGCTTTTTTTGTAGTACTTTTGTAGTAGCCACGCTGGATAGTTTGCAACGGAGACGTAAGAAATACAAAGAAGTAAGAAGTACAAGCGTAATGTAACTTTCATTTTCATATGAAAGAATATGATTTCATGTATACAAGGGTAGGTGTAATAAGCTCAGGCTTCAGCCTACACCTTTTAGGTCCCGTTTGTGTGTGTGTGTGTGTGTGTTTTCTTTGTGGTAGTAAAAGGAACAATGTTATTTTTGTATGTTATCAGTGTATTGACTAGATTAGAGATTTTATGTTATTGGGTTATAGATGGCCGGAAAAATGAAATGAACTGAAGTGGGACACTACACTGAGTACCAATAAAATGTTACAGTATACCCGTGTGTTGGTGGGTTATGGGCTTAATTTGACCATATTATGCTTTCAGCAAATTTTCAGAGCATACAGTACCTTGGAGGTTATTCTGGAGAATATGCTAGACAACAATCTATAATGACGACCAATGGACATTTGCATGAAGCAAGCACATTCATCCAGTCCCATGGTGACAAGAGCAATGAAAGCCTGAGCAGGAAATACATCCCTTTAAAAGTACATTACAAAGTACAGATACAAAATTGTGATTAATTTCCAATTACTTGTGAGTTAACTAGGGACAATCATGCAGTAATCAAGATTAACCCTCTTGTTGTCCTCGGGTCAAATTGACCCTTTTACAAAAACTTTCTCTATCAGAACTATGACAAAAGAACATTGAAAAAAATGAGAAATGTTGAAAAAAAAGAAAAAAGTACAAAAACGCAGAATAATTTCTGCTTTTCTAACTCTAATATTAGGCATAATGCTTTGTAAATGAATGTTATTGAACATGAATTCCAAAAAGTATTGTAAAAATAGTAAGCTGGTGTTAGTGAAAACGGGAAAAAAAAAATCTGAAAAAGGGACAAAAATGACAAATCTTGGTCAGTTTTTGACCTGGGAGGACAACACAAGGGTTAAATATGTAAATCTATTGACAGCCCTAATAAAAAAATGTATAATAAAAAAAATCCAATCAACCGCATTTCCTACACTGACTGAAATACTATCAAAACAACCAACCAGCGCTGTCCGTGCATCGAGTGCAGCAATTAGCTCGTCTGTGTTGTGTTTTTCTACTCCACTGCCCCAGTGGCTTATGGGAGCTCCGTCTAATTGCCAGTAGGTTGTTTAATTAGTTGGCTTGCCTGCACAAGTGGATCAAACCCTACCCTGAGATCATTAGCAGGTGTCCATGGAGGGATGATGATGATGATGATGCTCTGCCTCCTGCTCTTGTCTGGCTGGTCTCAGCTGGAAGTGGCAGGTTAATGGCGTAATATTTGAAAATCTTTATCCCCTGATATCCACAAAGCACAGGGCGATGATGAACGTGTGTTATATCGCTGGCTGACGGACTGAAGCAGCGCAGGGGGTTTCTGAGGTCCACCTGCTGGGATTTGTATAATGCAAATGAGCATGTAAAGAGACTCGAAGGCTGTGGAGGATCCGTAAAAGCCACTGCTGGCCTTCTGTTGGACTGAACTACCTGCAGCTCTTGTTTAAGGAGTATAATCATACACTCCATTAAGGGTTGCAACAGGCCATTACACTCATCTTTTATTCATTTACAGTATGTTGATACATTGTTCAGCCTATACGCTGTTCAGTCCAACCTACAATGCAAAACTTTAGAATGCATTGATTTCGCAATGCTATAAAAAGACAATAGCAAAAATCATCAGATTTGAAAAGTTGGAGCCTGCAAATCTTATGTAATTTTTGCTTGATAAATAACTCAAATGCTTATTGGATTCTCAAATTTGTTGCCACTTTAAGTCCACATTAATGGATGACACGCATAGGGATGGATAGCAAATGTAACATGTTTAAGGCACAGACCGGATTTCCTATTTTCCTAGTATCGAGTATCAAAAAAATGTCTTGTCATTCAATACCCAATTTCATAACCTAAGGGCTTAATCTCATCAGTGTCAAGGAGCCAATCAGCATGCAGCATGCTTCTACCAAGATCTGATAATACTCCTGATTGGCTGTCTGACAGTAAACGTCACACAGACTCACGTAGGAACTGGAACATGAATAAAACGATTTGTGCCACAATGTGTACCGTTGGGATTTCTTTTTGATAAAATGTCATTTTTAAAATTGGTATTGAAAGAAGTGCGATTTAGGTACCGGAGTCAAAGTCGCGTACCAGTATCAAATGGTTTCATTGAAAAGACATACATATGTGTCCTCTTAGAGGCATATTGTATGTGTATTTGAAGGTTAGGATGCTAGCTAGGCCTGCACGATTCCAGGAAAAATATGAATCACGATTTGTTCAGCTTAGACTTGATATCCAGATATCCTTGATATCTTGAGATCTGTAATGTTTCTTGCACACATGAACCATGACAAAACAACACAGATTGGCAGTACCAAACCAATTTTCTTTGGCACCTATAGCACATCACCACAAGCCTGGAAACACAGAGGCTTCATCGAAGAGAAGGGAGAGCATTGCAGCTCTGATGATGAGGATTTTTAATGAC
Organism: Etheostoma cragini; assembly: GCF_013103735.1. Taxonomy (NCBI): domain Eukaryota; kingdom Metazoa; phylum Chordata; class Actinopteri; order Perciformes; family Percidae; genus Etheostoma; species Etheostoma cragini. The sequence goes on along the minus strand of NC_048413.1, from coordinate 1,583,929 downwards.
ATTGTACGATCATTTGCATTTTTGCGACATCACTGCACAATGATTTACATAAAGCTTAGCGGTTGTGTCAGCGAGGGAAATAGAGAGAAATAGAAAACTTGAGCCAAATAAACGCAGGAATTTATATTTGGCCAGGGCCAGGCCGGCTCAGCTGCGTCTTTCTCGCGTTTGGTCCCGCTGTCTCTCCTACCTACACCTGTCCCCGCACCCTGTCCCTTCTCCCTTTCTACCTGCCTGCATAGCACCCGGGCAAGGGGAGGGGCTGCTCCTCACAAAACAGATTCAGAGAGAGGTGACGGTTTTGGCGGCAACGGTAGAGAAATATGCATGCTCCTTGGACAATACTGTCATTTCTAAAGAAAGTCGCCAGAGTCGTCGCTTTTGTGATAAAAAGTTGCTTAGGGGTTCTGTAAAGTCGCTAAATCCAACGACAAAGTTGCCAAGTTGGCAACACTGGGGTTCAGCTCTCTTAAAGAGCGTGTCCTACTTAAGTAAGAAGGGAGTCTTTATGGGAAAAGGCCAGGGTGTGTGTACAGAGGGAAGCTCGACACAGCTGCAGCTGGAAACACTAGCATAGGACAAATGTCACAGGTGTGTATTTTCACTCAAGACAATAACAACTCAATCCTCAAAAGGGAAATGGCTGCAGCTCAGCTCATGAGCTCGC
>NC_048413.1:1567331-1583252 GCF_013103735.1 Etheostoma cragini | reverse complement strand
CCCCCCCCCCCCCGCCCTCCTGCTCTGCACTGTATAGGTGGAGCGTTTCCAATCTGGGGATTCACTCTAAAAAAATGATTTCAGGAACTTATTCCAATTCACACACTCCTACACAAAAAGCCCCTCATTGTGCAGCACAACAGCTGTCCATCCACAGTACGTGTCCTTCGACAGGTTTGGACATGACCACACTGGGCGAGGTGTGATGTAACGGGAGAGGCTTTGGCATGTAGATATTAGAGACCAAAACCTCTGAGATTACAGGGGGAATATGAGTCAGCAGAGCCACTTACACTGGGCCCATTAGAGAGGCAGGCTCACTGCTATTCCGCAGCAGCCTTTTAAGCCTGATGTGTGTGTAATAAACTCACATTATGTGCAATAACCCACACAAAGACTGGCTTCTTTGCTGATTTGGATGTCCATTAAGAGCATCTACAAGTATGTTAACTAATTCTGCTGCATTTATTTATGAGGCAAAAAGCCTCCCTGCTTCTTGTAGCAACTATTTCCTTTGTTTGTTTTTTTTACTCTGATTACTTCATCGCCCCGGCCATAAAACCCCACGTTAGAAGTTGTCTTCATTCCCAAGACAACAGGATTCTGTCATCATCGTCTGCAGTAGGCACTGGTATTTCTCAACTCCAGCGCCGGCAGTGATGGAAACTGGACACCCGGGTAGATCAGCCTCCCCCCCTCAAACAACTCAGCCCTTCCATTGACTTTGTCCAGTGGCGACTGGCAGTATTGTGATGAAAAATCCCCCTGCGACCCCAAAAACGATTTTCCCGGTAGGCCACTATAGTAAAACAACCGTGTGTAAAACTGCTGCCGTGACACCTCCATAAGCAAACAAAGTCGGTTATGACTCTATTTGGAATTTTTAATCCATGGACTTTCTATGTTTGAAAAACCCTCCCTCGAGCCCAGGAAAACCTGTGACGTCACCGCAATGTAGCCAAGCGGGAACACTACAGCGCGTGTTCAGCAGGCATCACGGACATAAACCTGAGAGCTTAGAAAAGATTTTGCCACTGAGCAACTTTCATAAGAACGAACGGGGCTCAGGTGGTAGAGCAGGCGCGCACATATAAAGGTTTACTCCTCGATGCAGCGGCCGCGGGTTCAACTCCGACCTGCGGCCCTTTGCTGAATGTCTTGTCCTCTCTCTCTCTCCCTCATCTGTCCTGGGGAAATAAAGGCCTAAAATGCCAAGAAAATTACCTTTAAAAAATAAATAAAAAGAAGTTGCAACATAAGTGTTGCCTCTGTTGGTTACTTTTGTCATCTTGCCACAAATTCCAAAAAGTATTAGCTTAGATATATCTAAGTCAATGAACAGCAGAGTTTGCAGATCTGTCCACTTTATTGGTGACGCTGAATGTGACACACCAGAAGAAGAAAAAAAGACACACTCGTCTTCTGGCAACGGGACAGGAGTCTATCCGCAATTTTTTGTGGGTTTACCCATTTTTTAAAAACCTGAACATACACACAAATTTTGATTTAAAAAAAGGGTCCAAATTTGATGTGACCAAGTGGAAAAAAAATAATAAAGCAGGAAATGACCTATTATATTCATTATCTATTTTTCTGACCTTTATTTTCTTATTCTTTGTAAGTTTTTAGTTATTTTTAAGCAAGAAAACCAATGAATGTGAGGATATCATGCTTTTGTTAGTCATGCATGAAAATAAACTGAATATGTTTGGGTTTTGGTATGTTGATGCGGAAAAAAAATGTATTTTCTGACATTTTACAGACAGAATGATCATGAATCAAGAAAGTAATCGACAGATGAATCTCTAATCATTCGCTGTGAAAACAATGCGCGTCACAGTTACCTAGAGTCCCAGGTGAGGTCTTAAAATGTCTTGTTTTGTCTGACCAACAGTCCAAAACTCAAAAATATATTTAATTTACAGTGATATAAGAAGCTGTGACCAGAGTATGTTCAATATTTTTGCTGGAAATAAACACTTGAGTGTTTAACCAACTATTGCTGCTTCCTTTTCTGTCACTCTACTAATTGAAATGATCTTTTCAGCTCTAATACAATCTTAGAAACCACCCTGCTTCTTCATAAAAGAGGTCTTCATCAACCTGCTGTACACATGTTATGTTGAAAAATCAAACATCACGATATTTCTGCCAAATAACTCGATGTCGATGTCGCTTCTATATTGTAGAGTTGACTATTGGTGCTCTCACAACATCAATATAAAAAGTTTTAGAACATAATCAATCACCAATTATGTGGATATAATAACTAAGTGGGTTAAGTATTGAAACAGAACAATCTGGTAAGTTTGAAACAATACATCACTTTACTGTAATGCAGCCTTTAAAACCAGGAAACACTCATGTCATATCACTGTATACAAACTTTAAGAAGATATCTAGCCTCATATATTAATGTCAATACAATAATCGATCAATTGCCCAGCCCTACAACCGACACTGAACAGCTCTTGTGGTCGAAGGATGCATCCCAAGAGAAGTCAAAGAGAAGTCCATAGTTAACAACAAACCGTCTTATCTTACCAAACTAGTCAGGGTTGCTTCATCTGCTCTTTTGGTGCCTAATTCATCCAAATCCATAGCCCCCCCCCCCAGGGTTTGAGCCCAGCCAGAGCCCCGTACAGCCAGTGTGCCTGGGCTCTTTTTGCCCTGCTCGCTGCCTCTCAGCCCCTGACGAATGCGCTCCGGTGGCAGTCTATTCACATGATGTCAGCAGCTGCTCTGTTGACAACGAGCCCACTTCAAAACACAAGGGAGCTGTGTTTCCTCGTCGGGATTAGCATTGTTGTTCCTCCGCGGCCCTCCTCCTCTCATAAATAAATAAAAGCCCTGTGCATTCAACACCAGTGTATATATTAGCCCTATATCCTTCCCCTTGTTGTGGGACCTGGGCCATGGGTGTGAAGGCCTAATTTCCCCTGGTGAAGTGAATACTGCAACTAGGGCTGGGCAATATATCAATATTGATACATTAGGCTAGATATCGTCTTGAATTTTGGATATTGTAATATAACTTTCTGGTTTCAAGACAGTCTATGCATCTACCCCTGGTACAAACACAGAAATGATGTACAGCATTTTGTGCAGGGCAATATATCCATATCAATGTTGGGATATAAGACTAGATATCGTTTTAGAATTTTGATATGGTAATATGGCATAAGTGTTGTCTTTTCTTGGTTTTAAAAGCTGCATTACAGTATAGTGATGTAATGTTCTAATCTTATCGGACTGTTCCAGCTGTTCTATTATTTGCCTTTACCCACTCAGTCATTGTATCTACAGTAGTGAGGATTATGTATCACATATCTCTTTGTGTTAATCTTTTGCAAAAGCATCGATAGTCAACCCTACGATATCAAGGTATTTGGTCAACAATATCATGATATTTGATTTTCTCCATATCGCCCAGCTCTAATAGCTACTGGCCACTTGCTCTACAGCTCGACAGCCATTTACACCCGACACTGTGAAAACTTTCCCTGCTGAGGAGACGAGCACACACACATTTAGTGGTTTCCACCACCTCGCTCTCGCTGGCACTTTGGCGTTTCAAGCTTACTATTAACTCGCAACAGAAGTCTCCATCTTCTATCTCCTTCTCAGCAAGCAGAGATTCTGAGAATGATCACTGCCACTCTCACGTAATTGCCATGCTAAATGAGCGCACTGAGCTCCTGCGTCTGAAGGCATTATGAATCAGCCGGGGAACAAGAGATAAGAAGCCTGACCAAGGCCATTAGCGTCAGCGGCTGTGTGGAAAAGTCTCGCCTGAACTAATGAATAAAACAAAAGGCCCGGTAGGGGCAAAGGCTGCTGCTTCAGAAAGCTACAGCCAAATGAAAAATCAATCCGGCCTGGACAGATAATCTCGGCATGCATGGGCAGCGCCAGTTGTGTTTCTCCACTTTACAAGGAGCACTTCAAAGATCAATTTCCAGCAGTGGTGTCTCATTAGATATCAGTGATGGAGGAATAAATACATACAGTATGAATAGACTTTGATCCAAAAAGAAAAAGGAGTTCCACCATTAAAACAATCTGGACCAGGGTGAGAAATTAGCACCCCCCACCAGCCGATGGCAGGTATTTTTCAAGGTGGCGGGTGACTTTGCCCTGTATACCAGCCACAGGGGCGTCGCTCGGTCCTGGGAAAAGCCGTGGTGCGTGGAACATGTTTTAGTCGTGCACCTAACTCCTTGAGGTTAATATTGTCTTTTACAAGAGTGTCCTGGCAACTGGTGTTCCGAGGTTGTGAGGAGTCAGCGGTGGCAATGAACTCACAAACTGTTGAGGAAAAAGTAAAGGAAAAGAGAAGGTACTTTTCAAAACAAGCGGCGCATTGACAACACGTACAGTGAAAGACGCTGTAACGTTTTTCACTCTAAAGTCGCTGAGAGCAGCAGCTGTCTCAACACACACCCCCACACACACAATGCAGGATGACCTAAATAGAAGACAGCTACGTTTGTTATTGTAAGGGCAATGATAAGTTAATGTCCTATAAGTCCTTTATCAAAGCGTATGAATGTGTGTCCCAGGCCCGGATAGGAAACTAACTAACAATGTAAAGATAAATAAGCTACTGACACACATGTTCAAATTTGATTAATTCAATAAATTATTATTTTTCTTTTGTCTTAAATCTACCAGCCATTTTCATATTATTCCAACAAATACCGCTTCCTGAGCCTTTTTGGTAAGGTTACTAGGAAAACTCAGCCTAGAGTAGTTTTATCCCCCCCACCCCCCCACCCAAAAAAAGTTTCATTTTTTTTTATTAAGAACTTTTTTTGCAACTTCCTCTGTCTCTCACAACTTCATTACTACAAAAATAGAAATAACATTGCAATTTATCAAAGTTTTCTTAGAAAATCAGGAATCGTTGCTTAAAAGATTGTTCAAACAACTACTTGATTATTAAAATGGTTGGCTGTAATTCTGTTGTCAACCAACTATTAATTGGCTAATTGTTGCTATAATGTGCTAGCCTAGAAATCTAGAAGCACCCTGGTGGCAGCAAATAGGTCAGTCGAGCAATTCCCCGTTGGCTTTGAGGTTATGATCATTAACAAAAACGAACAAAATAATGAGAACTAGGTGGAAAACACATTGCCACTGTTGCCGTATCATGCCGTTGCTGGGTTATCTATCGTTTCTAATATAACGTTGTTTGTACATAGGGACCAGTTAACGTTAGCTGCCGGTCACATGGTCTCTAAACAGTCCTGCACAGATCACTAGGTTAGTCTGGCGGCTCCTCGCTCTGCCTGCACGCCGCTCCAGCTCAGCGGCTAACGACTGAGCTAACTGCTAACAGACGCCGCTACGACCAATTAACAATACAACTTCTGCGGCGTGTGCTTCTTCTGGTTGAACGGAGAGCGCTGCAACGACACGGCAGCCGAAGCGCCAAAAAGCTTATCCGTACTTTTTGACTTTTCAGAGATGCAACGAGGCACTAAAGCAAAATGAGTCTTGACGGGCAGAAGAATCAATTAGAAACTTTATAGGCAACCTGTGTGGTGTTGTGTTTTACTTTGTTCTCTAGGTTAACAGGGAAAGCTAAAACAAGGCTGACATGGTCACACCTTAGATTTAGTTAATAGCTGTTGTGCTCTGCGCTTATTGCAGACATTGCATACAGCATGTTTGGTGAGAAAATAGCTGTTTTACTCTTAATTTGATAAGCAAAACAGTGATTAGAATAAACTTCCACAACAGCCGGCTAATTATTATGTAAGACACTGAAGAAAACTGAGTGTTAACAGCCGACAAAGAGACAAGATACAGTTACAAGGGGCAAGGATACCTCCCCTTTCTCTGCTTTGCCCGCCCAGAGACCTTGGCCCACCCATGAGAGAGAGACATCATGGCTTTCAAATGTGCAAAGTGACAGTTGGTCAAGGCCCCACCCCCAGCCTCCACCCTGTGAATCGGGGAAGTCAGTTGCGATACCCAGCCCTACTGGCCGGCAATCAGTGTGATACTTAACAAACCGCAGGAGTAACTCTGCACTACCCTTTAAATGTCTTACATGCCTGGTAGTTATGAACAGGATTCACATTCAAGCAGGAAAATCATCAGAACATGAGTTAAAGAAATAGTCGTACTCGTCTTTCTGCGGAGAAAGAAATGAGAAGATTGATTCCACTGTCGTATGTTTCAGTTCAACATGACGCTCCAGCCAGAATACGGTTAGCTTAGCATCAGACTGGAAGCAGGGGGAAAGCTGCTGGCTGTGTCCAAAGGTCCCAAAATCCCCCTAACAGCTACTTTAAATCTCACCATCTGTATGGAAAGGATAGTGGAGCGTTGTGGCTTTCAGGAGCATTATATTCTAACAGGGTCTGTATAGTTTGTAAAACCACTTGATCATATACGCAGTAGTGAAGGTTCACCAGTAGTCTCTGTTAGAAAATGCTGCTGGTAGCTAGTTAAAGTTAGCCAGTTCTTGAGAGATGAAGCAAGGTTTTTATCTCAGCATTGCGCACAAGTATCACAACTTTATATTAACATGTTATGTTGTGACTTATTGAATTGCAACTAAGAAGAAGGGTCATGTGTGTCTGTAATGCATTTTGCAGTGTTAAATATATTGCACTCAGAAAACTAAGAGGATTACTGGACAGGCCTTTCAAATAAAGAGCAAGTCAATCAAATGACTACAAAGAGAGGAAAACTGCCACACAAATATGCAAAATTACCTCAAAGAATTGCAAAACAACTACTAACAACACAGTGGCAACATTTTCCATGTGTGTGTGTGGCTGTAGGCTTTAATTGGAGTTACAAATTTATTCAAATATTTAAAGTTGTTAATTTGGCATGAATTGATCACACTAAAACAATAAAGCGGTTCATAAATGTACAGTTTATTAGATCCAGAGGCTTAAATGGGAATCTAAACGCATTACTCATTTTAAAAATGTGCCACCTTCCATTGGAAAGTTTCTGAAGCCGAACCCTGAAGGCAGCGTCAGGGTGTTGCTCAACTAGCCGGTTTCTGCGGTGTCGGTCTGCAGCTGAGCTCAGTTAACTCTCGATATGCTGCTGCGGGACTATTTCCCACAGTGCAGCGACTTTGCTGAATGGCGCCTGGTTGCTTGGACACCACACGGTGAAAAGACTCTTCATGTTGAAGAGAAAGATGCGAGAAGCGGTATGCACCTTCTTCTAATCAAAGTCTCAGCAAAGAAAGCAAAGAGACCTTTTCACATTTAACTCCACATAACTTCTCTTCACATATCAGACGATGTCCCCACGGGATTCCACCCAGATGACCACATTACATTAGTCGGACCAGCCCAGGCAGAGGAAGTCCTGCATAGCTTCCTTTTAACAAAACCCAAAATTGGCACAGCAGCTGAAAAGTAATGCTGACAAATGCTGGAAACATTCATATAACATATGCATATGGAGTAAGTATCAGGGTGGCAAAAGGTTTTTTGCAGAGGGCCCGGGTGGGGCCAGTCAGGCAGCCTAATGTAGAGCAGAATCAGAATCATGGATGGAATTAGGAAATTGAGAATTAAAAAAAAAGAAGCTCTAAAACAGATTCCATAGGGCCGTATGTTAAGTCAGTGCTAAAAGCTAACTGGAGATTTGAAAATATGACTAGGCCAAAGCAAGACGGAGTTAATAAAAAAATAAATGAGAAAAAAGTCTTAAATCCACTCAAAATAATTTGGTGAGGCTTGGTTGGCTCAGTGGGTAGAGCACAAAAGTCCCAACCCTCAAAATCTTTGTTGCCGTGTTCAAACATTTCACGAAATCATCAGTTATTTTACTGCTAAGTAAAATACAAAGGATTCTGTCTTCTCCTAAGCTTTGCAAATTACAATTTGCTACAAAAAAGTTCCTTTCTTGAACTCAAATGTCTCATAATCATCCAGCCATGAATATGTTTTGAATGAAGCAGACAGCTCCTCCCCTCACTGACACTAATTGAGCACGAACTAGCAACCCAAAACGCCGGATTTTTGTTAATCTATCTACTAAATCATCTAATCTAATAAACAATGAAGAGACACACAATACTTTTAGCTCATTTTTCTTCTCGGTATAGCTCACTTAGCAACAGCTGGGTCAATTAATACCAGTGAGAAAGCATCCTAACGTCGCTTCACACAACACAGAAGCACAGCAGAAGTAACCGGATCACATAAAGAGGATCAGATATCCATGCTTGGAGGTAAGTGAAGGTTAGATTACCAGAGGGGTTACAGTAGACGTACAACACTGTGTCCCATGTGTGCGAGTGTCCCCGTTCCTTCAAAAACTGCAAACAAGCTGTGATCGATCGAGCGGCCCGACTGCCAGACATACGAGACTAGGAGAGCTGCATGCCCAGCCTCCAGCTATAGGGAATCCCCTGGTTTGTGTGTGTGTGTGTGTTGGGGGGGGGGGGATAGGATGGGTGTGACTGAGTCTCATAAACCACCCCTGATTCACAGCTGAGTCAGGAGCAGGTGCTTTGACTGGACTCTGAAATAGGATCGTGATTACAATAAAAAAAAAAAAGAAGTAATCTTCCATACGGCGTCACAACTGTTCCTTCACGGTCTCGTCTTTCTCGAGGCTCGTCACAGCAAGTGTTGTCTCAAACACAAATGTGTTGGGAGGAACACATTTTATCATGATTGAACAAGAAAAACAAACACATATTGTTCTCTCTACATTTATCTGACAAATTAAGATCCTTTGTAGAGTCGGATTTAACCCCCATGTTGTCCTCATGTTGTCCTATATCAATGTTCTTTTTAATTCCCCAAAATAACATGATTGATTCCACACAACGCTCTTTGCCAAGTACAAATCTCTACTTTCATTAATTTTTCTTAAATTAATCTAATTTTTCTTATTCAATTTTATAGCGTTTTTGAAATAGTATTGAGTAAAAGTTGACATATTCCAGTCTGTGATTATCATCAACATCCATTCCTTTCATTTTAGTCTAAATAATTCCTAATTTCTGCTTTTCTAATGCAAACATTAGGTATAATTTCCTATAAATGAGGTTTACGGACAATAAATTCCAAAAATAACTGTAAAACAAAAGTATTTAATAAGGGACAAAAATGTATTAAAAAAACTGATAAAAAGCAAACAAAAATATTGACTTTCAATTTTGACGTGAAGACAACACAGGGGTTAAAAATACAAAATGTCAGCTACAGACTGACTGACAATATTACACTGTCCGGCAACTTCTACTGTTTTGTTGTTTGTCTTAATTTGTAAAGTAACTAGTGACAAAACTGCAAAAATGCCAAATATGGCATTATCTAGTTTGAGCTCCTTAAAATGTGAAAAACGTGTTACATTATATATTTGTTTAATATATAAACTGTTGGTGGGCCAAAAATTATTCATTTCAACAATGTTATGTTGCACTCTAGGAAATTATGACCAACACAGAAAATTATCTGTAGATAAATCAATGATAAAAAAAAAAAGTGTAACGTGTGGTCAAATGTGCTAACTTAATAAATCTTAGCAATAAATTAAACTGATGGGTAAACTGTTACAGTACATGGATTCATTCATAAATCCTCGGGTGTAACTTGGTGTCTATGTGATGTGCTGGTCTGTGATTTTTCTCCGACTGTCTATTCTATCTATTCTAATTCTATTGCAACGTTGCCTGCTTATATTTCTGTGCCCACATTTTACAACACAAGAGCTCGGCAGGAGGCAGGTGCTTTGTTGGCCTGTGTTGCTTATGATCCATCTTTTCTGAGGCTCTCTATACACACAAAAACACACACACACACACACACACACACACACACACACGCGCGCAGAGCGGGCTGAGTCCAGAAGACTGGCGTTTTCTCCAGATTACATAGAAATCACGCTCAACTTGCCCCCTCTACTCAAACCCCGCCACCCCCATCAAACAGTGACACGAAGTTGAAACTGAAACACAGAAAAAAAGAGTGAGACAACATGTTCATATACTAAAATACACATTATAAAAAGGAGTAAACGGGATTTAGTTTTTTTTTAACCTTATTTCTGGTACTGTGATATCTGTAGTTGTCTCTAAACGTTTTTTTTTTATTATATTCAAATCTTAAAATGAAAAGGAATTAGTTTAAGTATTACTTTCTTTCTTACACCCCGTGGTATCGAGTATCCTGTAGTTTTGGTGGTATTAGTACAGACTGCTAGGTCTTCGGTATCCAGACATCCCTTGAGGATCAGGGAAAGAGAGAGATAGCATGATGACGAAAAGGAAAAAGAGGGAGGATGAGCGGTGCAGGGAAGGAATGCATGCATGTTTATTGTGCTTTCTAAAAAAGGAAATATTCCTCACTGGCTCCAGTGTTTTACGTACTAAAAAAAAAAAAAAAAAAAACTATATAAAATAAATAAATAAAAAGAAGAAAGTTGAGAAACATAATCCATCCTCCTCAGCTAAGCAGCAGGGCACGGCCATGGGGTACTACCTGGTACAAATCAATTCAATTTTATTTATAGTATCGATTTATAACAAGAGTAATCTCGGTACACTTTACAGATAGAGTAAATCTATACCACACTCTATAATTTACAGATAGAGTAAGTCTATACCACACTCTATAATTTACAGAGAGAGTAGATCTATACCACACTCTATAATTTACAGATAGAGTAGGTCTATACCACACTCTGTAATTTACAGATAGAGTAGGTCTATACCACACTCTATAATTTACAGAGAGAGTAGGTCTATACCACACTCTGTAATTTACAGATAGAGTAAGTCTATACCACACTCTGTAATTTACAGAGAGAGTAGGTCTATACCACACTCTGTAATTTACAGAGAGAGTAGGTCTATACCACACTCTGTAATTTACAGAGAGAGTAGGTCTATACCACAATTTCCAAGGACCCAACAGTTCTAGTAGTTCCCTCCAGAGCAACAGTGCGACAGTGGTGAGAAAAACTCCCTTTTAGGAAGAAACCTGGGACAGACCCAGGATCTTGGTAGGTGGTGTCTATCAGCCGGTTTGGGGGGTGATGAACAGTGACAATAGTCACAACAGTCGCACTAAAAGATAATGGAACAGTGACTAAAAACAGTAGTTTGGCATAGCAGGACCGTGAACCAGTTCCCCCCCCCCTCTCATTTTGTGTTGACACTGTAAAGTGGTTGCTTCAATCTTGTTGCACAGGTACTGCACTTGTGTATAATGACAATAAAGGCTTTCTATTCTCTAAAACGCACAAAATTCTCACCACAATACAACAAAAACGCATCTGCAAATACACAAACAAGGGTCCCCAGATAAGAGTAAAAATCTGACAGATCTAACCACAGCTGGTCTTTATGCTGCCTCTGAAACTACCTCAAGTCTCTCCTCTCACCTGTGCCGATGTGGGCCACACGGTGAGTCTCAGGTTTGCCGAGTGGATCCACACAGCTGCATCCTCACGCTTTTCTCCCACAATTCTCGGAGGACGTGGGCGTCATGCGCTGAGGCATTACCTCAGCTGACAGTGATAAAAAAGGCACAAACGTTACCCTCAACCTGAGCAACAAATTATTTAAAAAAGAGCAGAGGCAAACCTTGCACTTTCCTCCAGACCTAGATAGGGAGACCATCATTCATGTTGGGTGCACAGAACAACACCTTGTGTTATTCTAACGTACACCAAACCTACTGTAACACCACTGCAGTCCAGGAAGTAGTCGGGTCCTTTCCTCAAGTAAAAGTACCAATACAACAATGTAAAAATACTGTATTACCACTAAAAATGTCCTACATTTAAATCCAGCTATGTATTAAAGTACAGAAGTAGCTAAATGTACCTAGAGTATTAAAGTAAAAGTATTCGGGGGGGCCTCTAGCTCACCCAGTTAGAGTGTGCGTCCCATGTAGGCTGAGTCCTGCAGCGGCACGGGTTCAAATCCGAACTGGGGCCCTTCGCTGCGTGTCATCCCACATCTCGCCCCTGTCACTTTAATAAGGGGAAAAGTCCCAAAATATGATTTTTAAAAGAAGTAAAAGCACTCGTTCTAAAGATAAATGGCCTGTCAGTAATTATCTAATACATTATTAGATGGTTAATAAGCAACATTTTAATAATCCAGTGTTTGGTGCATAGAACACAGAAACTTAGAAATGCCGACAGTACAACAAGATGTCTTTAAACAGTGAAACACAGCCTTTAACGCCATTTTATATTACAATACCCAAAATCTGAGACGATATCTACTCTCATATCTTAATATTGATATATTGCCCAGCTCTACATTCAATACCAATTTGTCTAATTAAGTGTAATTAACACATTTGATGAAATAGGTTTTCCTCTAGCAACATGAAGGGAAATACTTGTCAAGGGGATGTGAAAGCCAATAACTTGCCCTCTACTTCCTTCTTTCAACACCACGCGGTGTTTCTCCTCCTCTGGGATCTGAATGAAAGCCTTCTCAGAAAAACAATCAAATATTTCAAAGCAAACCGAGCCTGAGAATTCCCAAAGTGGATCAAATCAAAAGGATTAAGCCGATCACAAGCTTACGATTCTGCATCAAACGGTGAAGGTCACGCTGGTTCCGTTTACCCTACAGCATTTTTCCGTCTCATCGCTTCAAATGGAACTTGAAATTGCCAAGTCAACTGAAATCATCACAGCTCAGTTTCAGACGGACTCATCAAATCATCTTCCAGTGACTTGCAAAACCAAAACAGGTCTATTTTTACTTCCAAACCAATTCACAGGAATGAGAATGTGTTCAAGTAACAAAGCTCAATTCAAAATGCTCGCTAGATAAACAATGTTCATTCAACACCTCAACCCTAAATGAAATGTAACTGGCTTAACCCTTGTATTGTCTTCACCTTCGGTAAACCCTCTTGTGTCCCTCGGGTCAAACTGACCGGTGACTTATTTGGGTTTCAAAAACAATTCTGAAATCAAATTTAACCTCGTAATCTATTTTCTTTAACTTAATTTCCATGTTTTCTCAAACAATTGAGATAACATACAGTATATGTTTAGGGGAATGCAATCACTCTAATAGAACACAATTAAAAATGGAAGTGTGATTTGCTTTTTGTCATAAGGGTTTAATTCATGTTAAAAGTCCACTACGGAAAAAACATAAGTGGTCATATCCAGAATAATCTTCTGAATTAAGTCAGGAATACATGTTTGTCACAGAAAATAAGGTGAGGTCATTGATTTTCATGTAGAAAAAATGTATACTTGTACCATTTTTCTTCTTCAATGCATTTTCTTTTTGGATATTGACCCGAATACCACACAAGGGTTAATGCTGAAAAACAGATGTTTTGCCAGTTTTGAAGATAGCAACCCCACCCAACTGTCATTCATCAGGAAGAGGAACTAGATTTGGGTCTTCTAAAATTTTAAAACAATAAAAGATTGACTAATGGATTTGTAATAACCAGTATCTATTTTCTGTGGCCACTTACTGTGTGCAGGGCTGCAGCTGCAGTCTCTAACAATGGCTTTTGGATTGAGGTAGGCTGGGTTGGTATATTTCCTGTGCCAATTTTCAGCTGCAATCAAATCTACCAAACCATGACATGCTACTCCACCCAACAATCCGTCTTGACACACTCATTCCATGGCTGAGGCATAGCAAGTTAGTAGTGGAGCGCAGGCTGCAGGCTGCTGTGGTCAGCTTGCATTAACATGTATGGTACAGTACATTTCAATGGTGACCCAGTTTCATAGTGCAGAGAAAAAAGGTCTAAGGAAACTTCCTGGAGAATAACTGACTGTCAGTATGTCCTTAGTCTCGCAATGCCAGCCCAACTCCACAGTTCTGGCTACACCACAGATGCATTCTGGGATAGGAGGAAAGGACGCTCGGTGTTGTTTGCATGTCTTTCCACTAATTCCTATCATCTTGGGCGGCGCTAAGCTCCGGATGCAGCAACGGTGGCTCTGCTAAATGGTCTCGGGAAGGAACTTATTTGGGTGGAACCTTTGCTGCCCGCCACATACAATATTAAATAACACACGACCCAAATCTTCTTCCAACTTTGCCACTTTCAGCGTGTAGCTTCCCAGCTCGAAGTTTGTTAATGTTTTCCAAAGTCAAGAAAGCTTGAGAAGGTGAGAGCTGAAGGGTGAGGGACAGCAGAAGTCAGGCAATTATCCTGGAAATGTACTCCCGTTGATACAGACTGGTAAGTCCCCAACACTCATATGTGGCTAAAAAACTGAAAGGAGCGCTGTACTGTGTTCACTGTGCCTTCAGAAAAAAGGTTACAAATTCTTTTACTCACTTTGGCAGAAATTGTTGGGGATGTTGTTAAAATCAGTGTGTTCCTCTACCCGGTAAAACTGGCACAACTCAAGCCATAATTAACAGTAGTCATGCCCTTCATCATCTGTTTTCATACCAATCCTTCATCCTGCACCACCACTCCATTAGCCCTGTCAGCCATCATTACACAGGACCAATAGCCATGACTGTGGCTATTTATAGCGCCTGTGTCATTATTTTTTTAAATAAATGTACCATCATAGGCTGGGATGTCTCAATGATCATCATTGCTCAGAGAGAGAATCAATTTTAATATATTTTATAGCGCGGTTATCCAAACAGAGTTAACAAAGTGCTTCATAACAAAAGGATCAAATGAAAGAAGCCTTAAAGCAGGACGATAAAAATGATGTCTCTAGTAAAAGATTGACAAAACTTAACACAAATTAAGTTCATATGCCCCTTTCATTGATAGTGATGGAACTACACAAATGATATAGCTAGATATAAACTTTATTTCAGACCCCGGGGGATCCATATCACAATAAAAACATACACAAAGACTAAAATACTAAATACAGAGCCTTCCACAATGTTCACGACTGTGTAGACTGCAAAAATATGAGATAATGGAGTAAAACTCGCTAACAACCTAAACACCCTAAGGGGCGCCTTTCCATGGGCCCCCCCCCCCCCACAAACACACACTTTGACATCTCTCCATTTAGTGCAGGTATAGGTACTGAGCCTGTGTGTGTAGTTCAGGCCTGTGTGTAATAACAGAGTGTCAATTGTAATTTCCCCTTGTGAGACTAATAAAGTATGAATTAATCTTGACATTTTCTCTTGTCATAACATCCAACTGGTCTTCTTTAAAATTGGGGGAAACCATGTATGCCTGCTTTTTGTCCATGCATGTGGTATAAACATCTGATCCCAGTAAGGCATAGATCAAGAAAATGAAACCAGAAATAGATCTTTGGCTACTAGGCCTGCACGATTCAGGGAAAAATATGAATCACAATTCTTTTTAGTTTAGAATTGATGTCACGATTCTCTACACATGAACCATGACAAAATACAACACATTGGCAGTACCAAACAGATTTCTTTGGCACCTTTAGCACATTGGGCATCACCACAAGCCACAAGGCTTCAATGAAGAGAAGGGAGAGCCCTGGGCGCGTTTTAAATCCTATTTTTAATAAAGTCTATGTTTAAAACACACAGAAGAAAGAAGCTTGTGTGATGCGTTCAGCTTGTAAACTCAAAGTCATTACAAGAAAAAGAAGAAAAAAAATGAATTTATGATTTTAACGATTCATCGTGCTGGCCTATTGTCTACACAAAATAAGAAGTTACAGAGGAAAAAACTATTTCATTTTAACCTGAGTCTCCATCCAGCGTTAGTCAAGACCATCTAAATCTAGACAATGTCATCACCCAGACCAGAGTGTACCGAGACAAGACGAGTCAAGACCCAAACAGGACAAGACTGAGTCGGGACCAAGACTAAGGCTGGGAGAGACCGAGTCAAGAACAAGACCAAGGTTGGGTGAGACCGGTAGCCTAATATTATTAGCGACGATTTGGATGACGTCTCACAGACAACCAGAGCTTTCCATGTCTCCTGCATTCACTTTTTTTTTTTTGGGGGGGGG
>NC_048413.1:1564892-1567321 GCF_013103735.1 Etheostoma cragini | reverse complement strand
AGAGTGGGTCAACAGTGACACTTTATAAATTAGAAAGGAGTCAAGTTATTGGTTGCATTGGGAGCAGGAAGTTTTACATCCAAATCACAGTAATGACATTATAAATTATGCAATCTAGTGATATGCCTCGTCATCTGAGGCGGAGACAGGGCCGAGTAAAAATGCAGTCGATTCCTACATGAGACATTGGAAAAGTAGTCTTGAGACCAACACCGTTTGAGTACGACAGCAGTGTGTCTCAAGGTCTCCTTGTGTACCAGAAAGCCTTTTTCTGTCTGGTACACGACACACTGTGGGCCGGGGTGATCTGAAGGCTCTTATCTTCTCCTCATGGGGACGTCATGGAGCTAAGTCCTCTGTATACAAGGCATAGAATGCAGTTGGAGGTCAACGCCGTTGAACGGACACATCCCTGTCCACAAAACATGTACACATTGAACCAATGATTGTACAGAAGGAGGCATCCAAAAATAGACCGTGAGCAGCGTGTTCACATGGTACCGAGAGCCTGCTTCACTGTTACAGACTACAGGACTGTTGCTTTCTGATCCCTGTCATCAAAAGGTCTCTGGGCCCATTGTGGACATGATCGCAGCTATCTAGAAGGTGCTTGAACCAATTCTGAGAATAGATTGCTATTTTTATTTTAAGCGTGTTTTGTCCCATCCGGACAGCAGAAAAGCTTTGAATCCAGCTGTCTCAGAGTCCCATTAAAGGACAGTGTTCCCAAACTAGGAATACAAGTATCTACTACAATATATTGATGAAAGGACTTTTAACTTTCAGCAGAAAGTGCAGTACAAAGAAATAGCTGCAAAGAAGACAAAATCTCAGATTCCATCTTATTAAATGTGAATATTCTACTTTCTTCTCTCTTCTGTGTGAACATCTTTGAGTTGTGGACAAATGAGGACAAATAAGGACATTTAGGACGTTGTCTTGGGCCTAGGGAAACACTGATCTACTTTTTTTTTTTTAACCATTGCAAAGACCAAACAACTAATCAACTAATCTTGAAAATGATCAGATTCATTGACAATGAAAATAATTGTTAGTTGCAGCCCTAGAGAAAAGAAAGCCACCTGGCAGGAAAATAGAAAATCTGATGACCACTTATGGTAAAACAACCACACAGTATCCGATCGTTCCACCCCCGCTGTGTATACGTAATGCAGGCTCTCAGCACCGGGGAAGCTAAAGAGGTCCGAATGTTCTCAGAGTAAATCATGTTATTGTTGGCAGCGGCAGCAGATATGACTTCTATTTACTGAAGGAGCTGCAGGAAGAGAGCGGTGTTGGGGAGAGTGTCGGTCATGCAGCACTGCAGATAACAGTACAAGTAGGATCTGATAACTCATGATTTAGGCGCTTTCTGAATAACCGCAGTTACAGATAAGAAGACACACAAAGCACAAAGGCCTCCGAGGACCAGCCAACAGTCTTTTCTTCCTTTGCGGACTAGAGCCACACAATGCATTGTTTTTATTTATCAACTGGCGCAATAAACCCATCACAAAAATCCACAAGAGAATTTTTGTGTTAGTTAAAAAGAGAATATCAGCACTTTCAATTCAATGTTCAATTTGCTTAATAAAAAAAATTTTGAAAATGACTTTCATTTGTTTTTGTTTTTTAAATTCCACAACCATTTTGTTGTGTTTCAGCAGAATAATACAGAAATGCAGAACAGAGTACCCTTTATATCTCTTTATCAGAATGAGAAAAAGGGTTTATTATCATGTAAAATAATAATGTATACTTTGTTAATCCTGCAAGGGGAATTTCCAATTTACACTGTTGTTATTACACACAGGCCTGTATTACACACATGTTTAGTACCTATATATAAATTAAATGGAGAGATATCAGAGTGGGGGGGCCGCCCATGGAAAGGCGTTGGTGCCTTGCTCAAGAGCACCTTGGCAGGAGGTGAACTGGTCCTGGGTGGACTGTTCTTATATAACGCTTTTCTAGTGTCTAGTCTTTTCCATAGTACAGGAACCATTCACCATTCACACACATTCATACACTGAGGTCAAGGCTGCAGTACAACAGATAAACTGCTCATACACTCTGCTCATCGGATACACACTCACACGCATTCACGCTCCGATGGCGTAGCATCAAGGGGCAACTCAGGGTTCAGTGTCTTACCCAAGGCCACTTCGACTGCAGGGCCAGGGATCAAAACACCAACCTACCAATTGGCAGCCGACCGCTCTACCACTGAGCCCCAGCCTTCATTATTGCAATATCCAACAACGTTATGACATACTTACTCACATACTTCCTCTTATCACGCAGCCCTAATGCAGACTTGTTTTGATCGGTAACTATGATTGAAGCACGGTAGGTTCTGCAGGATCTGCCCAACCTTAGCGGGGCATGTGTCTGTAGAAGCAGTTGTTTGTCTTGCATCGCTGTGCTCT
>NC_048413.1:1495265-1564882 GCF_013103735.1 Etheostoma cragini | reverse complement strand
CCCCCCCCCCCCCCTTGACCACTGAAGGATAACAGACCATGTTTGGTTAACTGGTACAAAGAGGGAAGACGAGGCAGTAGAGAGCTGTTCC
This sequence comes from Etheostoma cragini, assembly GCF_013103735.1. Taxonomy (NCBI): domain Eukaryota; kingdom Metazoa; phylum Chordata; class Actinopteri; order Perciformes; family Percidae; genus Etheostoma; species Etheostoma cragini. Next base: position 1,564,791 of record NC_048413.1, on the reverse strand, counting down.
AACAATCAAAAAAAGACATATCTGACATCAGACTGCAGATTTTCATCTCTAATTCATCATGTGGTTTAATCCCCTGCGGCATGACAGTTTTCCACTGATATAAAAACTATTATCTGCTCTTTGATGTTAAAATTGTGTCCAGAAATTCTATTCCCATTTGAGGTATGGGAGGACAGATTCACCTTGGAAGGTGATGCAGCACTGTACAGCATTTTACTCGAGCTGAAATGATAAATTAAAATAATCTGCTACTACTTTGATCATTGTTAGTCACTTATCAAGCAAAAATGCCAAATATTATGGAGTTCCAGTTTCTTAAGTTATGAAAATGTGTTAGTTTGCTTTGTGTATGTGATAGTAAATTGAACAGCTAAATGTTATGTAGTCATTAAAATATTTAATGTCATCACCTTGGGTTTTAGGACATTGGGATTGGCATTTTAAAGACAAAAGATGAGAAACTTAGATATCAATTCATTTCTGGTTCGATTTAACCATTTAAATGTAATCAAGTAAAACTGTTAATTATCAGTAGAAAAATCTAAATAAATCAATAATGGCATCCCTTGATATCCACGTTGCTTGCTTTCCTTCCTAAAATTTGGATTTTAAAGTGATGTGTAATAGTTGCCTTGAGCCATGAAATGCCAAATCAGAACATATAGTCCCACCCTGTCAAGACAAGCCACACTGGTCTGAAATAAAACTGCTTGTTAAAGTACTAACAATGGTATTTAAATGGAATGCCAACTGTTGGTATAATTTTCTATGTCTTGTAGATTATATGTTAGCCATGCACTGTTTTGGTTACAGTGAGCCAGCAAGTCCACAGGCAGGCAAGCAGCCAGTGTTTCTCCAGTACCCATGCCCAGTAACGCTGGCACTTGCCCAGCAACACTCATGCAAAATGGGGGGTCCCAGCCAGGCTGCTCCCCCATCCCTCCCAAACCCGCCTGCTTCTGAATCTCCATCCAGCCGTTTCACAAGAAGTTAGCTACAGAAAAAAATGACTGACACGCTTCCTTCTCTATCTCTCCAGGCAGGTTACTGCACAAAAACCCGCTGTCATCGCTGCGGTTAAGAAACAGAAGCCCAAGTTGATTTGTATTGATAGGGGAGGAGGGTTGCTGGCTGGACGCATTCACGAACCAGAAAAGCACCGTTGATGAGAGCGGAGATGAGAGCTATCTAGGCTGTCATTAGCTCCCCTGAATGCAGCAGCTAATGTGTGGACGGACGTGCATGTCAGTCCTTTAACACACGCGCGCGCGCGCACACACACACACACACACACACACACACACACACACACACACACACACACACACACACACACACACACACACACACACACACACACACACACACACACACACACACACACACACACACACACACTGAATGCTTCGTACGTTCGAGGGGAAAATGGGATTAACATAATGTAATTCACCGAGGGGAGTCATATGTATCCGTCTAACAGATTCACTGTTAATAAAATTGGGGGTACTAACGGCTCTGCGAAGAAATATGTATTGTCTATGGTGAGTCGCTGTGCTGGCTGGGAAAATGCCTTTTTGAAAAGCACGTTTTAAAAATATATATACTCGCTTCGTGACTGCAGTTCCCAACGACCCCGGCGGTCACTTCAAACAACAACCATTTTTTACAGGCTACACACAAAGCCGTTTTCCCGCCCTACGTATTTTACCAGTATTGCCACTAACCTTGGTCGGGTCGCCTCCTGTTATCCACTTGTTACAATGGAAACGGAACACCATGGATCCCCCAGTTAAGTTTCCTGGCAGTCGGACAAAAAAAAGCAGCAATAACGCCGAACTAGACCGATAGTGTGGATAAAAAAAATGTGGTGGTGATGAGAGAGAGGGGTGTGTGTGTGTGTGTGTTAAAGCTTGGGTGTTTTTCTCGGGGTACCGTCTGCAAACAACGAGAAAAAGGTTGTGTCTTCAAACAGCTGTTTTCCAAAATGGAGTTATCCGTGTCCCAGCCAATCAGAGCGAGCCTGAGGAGGCTCCCACTCCTCTGGGGGCTGGAGGCAACACAACACAGCACTCTGATCATCAAACACTTACACATTATGCGTCTCTGTTTTCTCTTTTCTTTTCCTTTTATGATTCATTTCGACTGGAGCTTTCATGTCATGTCTTTATTTAGACCCACTTTAAACCAGGAGACAATCCAACTAATGAGATTTCCTCGAAGGGAACTCCTGGATGGGTCTGATGTTGGTTTTAGCAGCGGTTGAGGAAGTATTGAGATCCTTTACGTCAGTTAAATGAGTAACCTACTAATAGGCTACCACACTATAAAAGAAAAATGTCCTATGTGACCGGTATAGATAGATAGATAGATAGATAGACAGATAGATAGATACTGTATTCATCCCTAAGGAAATTTTAGTCATCCAGTAGCATGACAACCATAACACAACAAACACATACACACACATATATCACACATAAAACTTAAATCACACATACACCACAAGAAAAATAATAATCCTTCACAGATATGCAATGTCCATGATAAGGTGCTATTATGTCTAGATATTTGAGCTTAATCACTGTAAATCTCAGAAATGAAATTGACATTGTTACCGGGACTTTGTCTGTGGCCTTTTTTTAATTTTTGGGCTCTGCATTTGTTGTTGATCCTGAGTCTCCACGCTCATGGCTCTCAGCTACATGACATAGGCCTATGTGAGAGAGGAGCTGCTGGTCACCTGTGTGGGTTCGTCTCATGTGGACTTTCACTGCATTGTTACGCATGAAAACATTTTCACATCCTTGACATGTATACGGCCTCAAGTCTCACCTGTGTGGGTTCTATTGGGGACTTTCAATTCTTACGCTGAAACGGTTCTCACGTTTTGCAAGAATATAGCTTCTCATCAGTGTGGATTCTTATTTGGGCTGTGAAGTTACGATGACATATAAAATCTTGGCCCACATTTTTTGCAAGAATATTGCTTCTCAGCTGTGTGTGGGTTCTCACATGGCCTGTCGATACAAAATCTTTCCCACAGGTTTTGCCAGAAAATGGCTTCTCGGTTATTGATGTGGACTTTCAACGCATTGCTAAGTTTAAAACCGTTTCCACACGCGTTACCAGAATATGGCCTCTCACCTGTATGGGTTCTCATGTGGACTGTCAAGTTACTATTGCAATAAAAATCTTTCCAACAGGTTTTGCAAGAAAACTGAATTTCTGACAAGTTAGGGCTGTGTACGTTGTCACTGTCATTTCTAGTTGACCCTGAGTCTCCATGCTTGCATGCTTTCTGATCTTGGCTCCCAGCTACATGGGAGATGTGAGAGAGGAGCTGCTGGTCAACTGTGTGCTTACCACAGAGATTAGAGCTGATTTGTCAACTTCAGACTCGGTCTGTGCTGGGCTTAGACCTTTGTCAGGATTCTGAGTGGGACCTTCCCTGCGGTCCTGTCCCCCTGCGAGTAGGAGTCAGCATAAAGGTATCATTCTCCTACTTCAGAAAGATACTCTCCCTCCCTGCAAAGCTCCTCCTGCTGCTCTTGAATCTGTGGAGGCTCTGGCTCCTCCAGGTCCACACTGGAGCTCCTCTCCTGAACACAGAGCTGCTGTTCAGCCAGAACATCCTCGTCCTTATAGCGTGTTGCTGTGGGAGCTCACAAGGAATAGGACGTCAATGTTACTGGGCTGTTGAAGAAGGAGAAGCAGACATGCAAGGAAATTAGTGCCAGCACAGGGATGCACGAAATAACCAGAAATCAAGGTAAAATCAGTTCTGCTGCTGTCAGTATTCTGCTTAATAAATACAACAAATTGCTTGTTGAGTTAAAACAAGTGAAAGGAAATCATATCCAACAGTCTTTTGTTGAATAAATACGACATTGAATTGAATATGAGGCACCACTAAAAAAGAATGAGTTACATTTTAAAGGGCTGTTTTCTACTGATATTTACGATGACGGTTAAAAAACAACATATTGTGTAGCTCTAGCAAGGATGAATGTTCTGTTTTGTCAGGCTACCCCCAGGGTTCTCCAAGTTAAATTTAAGAGTTCAAACGTGCTTTATACTTGTTGGGAGTAACTTTGGGAGTATGTTGGGTGACGTTACTTCTTGTTACCCCTCCCGTGCATTAGCATTGGTGTCAGAAAAGTAGATATCTGATGACACATTGGGGTCATTTTTTTTGATTAAATATAGTAAAAACATTACATATTGCATTGCTTTAATCATTCAATTATATATATATATACATATTTACACACATTTGTGTTTATTAATACATTATTTAATTCACTTATTCATTAATTGATATGTATTAATGTATTTATAATGTAATTTTTTATATAAAGCATATATTAATGTATCCATAGTGTAACCTGCTGCAGCAAAATGGATGAATGCCGTTAGGAACACTAGGGGGGGGGGGGCAGAGGAACAGGAGCTTTTTCCAAGCCTTGTTGAAACAATGCCACCTTCATGAAGTTAGACTTTATTGCAGGACTTTTGTATTAGACTGCATTAGTTTAAGCTAGGTATACCTTATAACCTGAGTGTATATTTGGCAGAATAAATTATCTTTATTTAAGAAAAGCTCATACTTGTGTTGTCAAATTTCACTATGACCTTCTGTCTCCTGGTTATACTGAATGCACGTCAAACTACACAGCAAGATCTCACTCTGAATTAATCTACAGTGCAATTAGTCATTAGTGTACTTAACTAGCATTTTCTGGATAACCTTTCATATAGAAAAAGGACGTTTTTTAGTATTGCTTTATCATACAGTTACATGAGCTGGCGGATAACATTTAAGTCATAGCCTAAAGAAGAACTCAGTCTGAAAAGTAAATTAATTCCTCCATGCAGCTTTGATGTACATGACTTCTGTTGAACAGAGCAGGAATGGAAGAAGAGAATGTGTCTGTCACTTTTTACTTGTTAACATCGAGGTTTCTTAACTGGCTGTTGAGGTGTAGTTTCTCATACAGTAACAAAGGATGCGAGTGCAAGGATTTTGTAAACACAAGTTACAACCCCCGCCTTTTAATCCTAAAGACGTCCCCGATTGTGACAATGCAATCTGAAAGCTCAAATCTGCACGAGTCACATTTTCACACACAGTTAGCACATTTTGTGGCTTTTAAGGCTTCGGTTTCCTTCTCATAAGTCCATTTTTGAATGAAGGACTTCTACCTGTAACAGAATATTTTGTAATCGAGTATCTCTAAACTGGGGAATTGCTGCTTCTACACAAATAAAAGGATCTGAATACTAGTTACTCCACTGTACTTCTAATCTCTTTGGGGACCCGGTATCGCTTTATATCAAAAGCGTAATGAAATAGCCACAACTTCCCCAGAGCACGCAGCATTCCACCCCCCACTGCCAACATCAGCATCCACAGCAGCACAAACAAGACACAAATAGCACTTTCTCCATTTGAGTTTAGGTCTTTACTACCAACAACAAATACCCTGCAACACAGTGTAGCTTACAGTACAGACATGCTTAAAATGAAAATATAAAAAGACAAAAACTATTCAAGTTAGTTTCGGGCTCACGCAAGAAAACAGATCCAACATTATTGCACATATCTGTACATGGCCTGGTGGGAAATTTGGCAAAGCGGATACAACCAGGACTAAATGTTCTATTTCACATGTGACTCCGGTGATCAGTGATGGCCCCATGTTAAGACAGAGTGGTGAGTAAACAGGGGAACTAAGGTTTAAAACAATTATTAAAAAAAAGACAATAACATAATGCAGATTATCTGAAATTATTATTTTTTTAAACATATTCAAGATTGATAAACTAGGCTAAACAAAAAGCCATGAAATACAGCAAAGCCATTTACTGGTAAATCCTTGTATTAATATTCCATCTCTCAACCACAGCAGCCATCCAGTTCCACTTCCCAACAAAGAAGTATATCCACTCTTATGTAACACAAGCTTTGACAATACACACAAATATTGCTTTGGTTCACACAATTCCAACTGGATTTACGATATATAGGGAAATCTACAGTTTAAGGCAATGCTTAAGACTGACACATACACAAAAAACTGTCTCTATTGTTGTTTTTTAAGTTTCTATATACAGTTTGAGAAACTGTTTTTAGAATTCCTTCTTGGTGGCAAATTATGAAATGATGACTGAGAGGGGTTACTTTTGTATTAATCTCTACATGTTTTAACGTGCTGGGATACAAATCCAGATTCCGGGTTCCGTGCAAAAATGTATTTCAAGGTTAGCTAAACCGGAAACTCTGAGCAACGCTACATCTGGAACGTTGTGAAGAAAATGTGGATGTTGCAACAAGGCAGGCCTGCTTGGTTCTTTTGGCAAATGACTGTAGAGATTTAAAAAGAATAAGTTTACGGCGTTTCCTCTCTAACTGGGATGTTTTTTATACTGATTGGTGGGTTGCTGAGGATGAAGAACACAAAAATGACAAGACTTTTAGTCTAAAACTTGACTAACAAAAAAACATGTGAATGGCTAAATATGACTAAAACTAACAAGGACGTTTGGCACAAGATTAATACTAAATTAAAAATAGGTGACAAAATGAACACTACTGGTAAGAGCTACTGAGGTTTAACCATGTATCAGCTAATTTAAATAACTCACCTTACTGTATTCAATTATGTAAACTGTGAACTTCTGTAATATTGTATGTGGCATTTTCTTTTGCGGGGTGCACCTACACAACTACTTCCTTCCCAAGAATGTTTTGCAAGAGGCAGGGCCGCTCCGGAGCTTAGCGCCGCCCGGGACAACAGCGATTGGTCTACAGAAATGCAAACAACCCCAGAGCAGTTTTTCTCCTATCCCAGAATGTATGCTCCTGTTGCCGGACCTTCCTCAGCAGTGCTATGGCGAGAGGTCTGCCACAACAAAGACTGTGGATTTTGTTCCCCATCTCTTACGTTGGTAGCACATTAGGAAGGGATCCTTTAACGTTCAGTATGGACAAGAGGAATAATGACATGCTTCAGTGTACATATGGGCGCCTGACTATTGAAAAAATGTGAACTTATCCTTCAAGTACCAGACATAACTACGCAGAAGGGCCACCAATAATGGCTAAACATGCACAGGCGCATGTCAGAAGCCTCTTCGCCAGAGCCGGCAGCTGCCTTGGAACCAGGATTGAATGCTGTACCTACCTATATATATATATATGTATCTACCTGTAGTAGTGCTGCTGAGTTGGTCAAATAAATCATGTATAATATCTGCAACTTGCCCTGTAAAAGTCTACACGCGTGTTTGAGATGAAGCAGAAAGCGTCTCAGTGGTGGGCGTGTGTGCATCAGTAACAGTAGTAGAGCTGCGAGCGCAGCCCCCTGAAGGTGTCGTCGTCCTGCTGTCCCTCAAACAGCATGGCGTCTGGAAGCACCACGCCCTCTAGTGGATCCGGCTGGCAGAACTCCACTATGAATTCCTCCTCGCAGTTCAGAAGCACTTTCGACCACGCAGACAAGTCCAGCTGGGCCGCGATGCCGCCGTACTCCTCGGGCAGAACCGAGCGGGGGATGTTCCGGTGCAGGGAGCGCAGGTCGGAGCCGTGGAGGATGTACTGTGGGGGGAGACAGCACAGACTGTCAGGGACGTCATCAGTCTCATCTTCACACTCATTACTCCCAGTAGCTATAAGGGCTGCACAGTATGTTGTTCTTTATTGTTATCGTCATATCAACAATAAGCAATAAACACATGACGAAAGACTGCGTCATATCTCAAAAGACACTCAAAGATTTATTTTTGTATTTGTTGACTCTCATTTGTTTTTAATTCAATAAGCAATTTGTTGTATTTGAGTAGAATACTGAGAGCAGCATTGTCATTACGATATCCAACATTATTGCATCTTCTCCTCATATGGTGCAGTCCTAGTGGCTGTGATCAATATTTTATGTGAACTTAGAGACATTACTCATTAAACCCACAAAGAATTATCACCCAACTCTGCAGCATCATCTCAGCTCTGGTGAGATTTATGGCTTCTTTATGCCCGTTGTTTTGGTTTTACAGCTTCCATAACTTTACTGATTTTTACTCTCATACCAACGCTTTCAGCTGTTTTCAGTTGAAAAGCTCTAAAAACCAACTGTACAGCAGCAAGATACAGTTAGCAGCTAGCTGGGGAACATAGCGGAGCATTTAGCAGCTAGAGAGCCAGATTATTCTCTCAGAGATGGTGGAGCGCAAATCAGAGCTACACTTATTACTAGACATACATTTTCTAAGTAAAATTAATACTAATGTCGCTGTATCTGCTGATTGTTAAAATAAATACTGTATACTAAAATGTATTGAATGAACACAAAAGGAACCCCTGCTCAGGACATTTGGGAAAATACAAGTTGTTTGGCTTGAGTTCATTCCCCTGAAAAGAAAAAATGCTTAGCCTTCTATTCTGCACACATTTTTGAAATGGTCCTTTGTTTCAAACAGAAGAGTCATGCTCAGTAGTTACCCTCTCTGCCATCTTCTCCTTCAGAAAGGGCTTTATTATAGCGAAGATGCCTTTGAAGATCATGGGCTCGTTTATTATGTTAACGGCCTTGATTCTGATTGGAAAGCCGTCCTGTGAATTAGAAGAGAAACTGCGTTCAGAACCGTCACAGCTGGTCCTTGTCAAACATTTCATCCGTGTTTTATGTAAATATTACACACACTACATTTCAGATGTGTTTTATGTAACTATTACACACTCTCCATTTCAAATGTGTTTTATGTAAATATGCCTGTTCAGCTTTTTTGAAGAGTTTTGAAGTTGCCACTTCTCCATAGTCAGTGTGTTAATAGTCTCGCTTTGTCAGACTATCCTCCACGCTGCTGTGGAGGAAGGTCTGTCCAGCCACACGGCACTCTGGGATGATGTATTACATGCTCTGGTTTATCTGCATTTCTTTAAACCAATCACAATCATCTTGGGTGATGCTAAGCGCCGGACGGCGCTCAGATTGGACAGATAGTCTAGCTAGCTGTCTGGATTTACCCTGCAGAGATCTGAGGACCAGGTAACCATAGTCCTCATACATCGACAAGAGTTTAAAACCAACACAGTAGCATGAGCTATTTCAATTAGCTGATCCATGGTTAAATACATGCTCTTACCAGTGTATTGCCTTGTGTATTTTTTCCATAGCAAATCCAAGCCAATCGGCTCCAAAATGTCCCAGTTAGACAGCAAATACCGTAAACATATTCTTTGTAAATCTTTACAGTCATTCCCTGAAAGAACCAAGCAGGCCTGCCTTGTTGCACCATCCACATTGTCTTCAAAACGTGCCGTTTTTAGCGTCAAATAGTTATTTGCTAACGTCATTTTGAAACACATTTAATTCAGACAACATGAAAGGGTCATTACATCCCCCGATGTTTGTGTTTCTCACCTGAAGGATGCTTACAACTTTTTTGGCGAGGAACGGGCCTGGATTGGACGCTTGGGACATGCCCACTCCGGTGTAGTCGGCTAAGATCACAATACCGTTCACCTGCGTCTCCTCCGGCTGGATCAGCTTCTCCAGAGTCAGATAAAGGGCCCTCACATTGTCAACAAATGGATAATCATTTGGTTTCCATTTCCCTGTAGAATGAGAAGGAGTTGAATGAGTTGAGTAAGTGCACATCATGAGTAAAGCCCGTACTGGAGGAATTAGTCACACAGTATGTTCTTAAGAATTTTAAAAAAGTACACCAAGTCCGAGGTCTACTGAATAGGACAGCTAAGGGGAAAACAGTATTTATAAACTGGTTAGTATGGACTGTCTCCCAATGTCTCTCGCCCTGCAAAACGCTGTCCGTTTAGGGACAAGAAGAAACTTCAAGCTAGCAAGCTACATGCTAAAAATGTTGTGTAAAAGTTTTGAAAAAAATGGGGCAGGACTGCTTGGTTCTTTTAGGGAATAATTGACAATGGATCAGCTGATTTAATTAGCTCATGTTACCGTAGTGTGTGAACAGTTAACTTCATTTAATATTGGATGGGTCATTTTCTTTGGCGGGGTGCAAATGTTCCACCAAAACAAGTTCCTTCCTGAGACTATTTTGCAGAGTCAAGACCATTTTGATTGGTTTAAAGAAATGTAAACAAATGCAACAGATCGTATTTTTTTTTCCTGCTATGCCAGAATGCATGTGTGGTGTAGCCAGTAAGGTCTGGTAATGTGACACTATAAAATGGTTAAATCCTTATTAAACTGCTGAACTCTCCAGTGAAGATAAAGGAGTCACCAACCTGGCCGGAGACAGAGGATGTATCTCCCGTTGGGGTCGGGCTGTGGCAGGACCGTGAGAAAGCCCAGGTCCAGGACGTGTTTCACTGTGGATGGCTTCAGGTCCTGGAACACCTCCGGCCAAGCCTTACGGCCGGCGTGGTAGTTGAGCAGCAGCTGCAGGGCACGGTCATAGTCAAACTTCCTGGCCCGCAGGAAGCGCAGCAGGAAGGCGTCGTCCAGCCGGGTCCTGAGGTTGGGCTGTTCCTAAAGAGTGATGGGAATATATATATATATATATATGTACACACACACACACACACACACACACACACACACACACACACACACACACACACACACACACACACACACACACACACACACACACACACACACACACACACACACACACACACACACACACACACACACACACACACACACACACACACACACACACACACACACACACACACACACACACACACACACACACACACACACACCACTACTTTTAGGGACCGTTGTCTCTTCATTCAATACCTTACGAGTAAATCTCATCAGCGTCAGTGAGCCAATAAGCATGCTTCTACCAAACTCTAATAAGGTCTATGATTGGCTGTCTGACGTCACACGTCGTAGAGACACAGGAAAAACTCAACATTACACAGACATGGGCTCACATAGTAGGAGCTGAAACATAAATAAAAAGATTTGTGCCGTAATCTGGAATGTTGTTTTTTTCTTTCATAAAAAATTGTTCTTGATAAAAAAGTATCGTTAAGGAACAGGTATTGAATATGTGCAATTTTAACCAGTCTGACTCAATGGATAAAGAGTTGGTAAACAGGGTGGAAACAGTAAAATTATGCAAATGAAACAACAAAATAAAGGGAATCTAATTGAGCTGAGTCTGACGATATTCTAGATTTTTGTCATTGTCAACAAAGCCCATGGATAGATGGAAACACCAACAATGATTTGATCCTATTGACTGTCTGTGTGTGTTTCTAAAGCCTGATACATCTTCCTATTCCTCTATGCCAGAGAGCTCTGTTGATGTCCATTAAACACAACAGTGAGCCACAGTTGTATACACTCTTTATTACAATGAATATGGGCAATCTAGTGTATTTGAAATCAATCCCACACCATCCTGCTGCTGTAAATACCCACTTGAGCAATATGTCGGTCTTTAAAAACGTAAGAAACCTTAAGTAACATTTGCCAAAAACTAAAGTACCCAAGAGTTTTAGAAAGATTTTTTTTTTAAGTGTATATATCTGACCCATTTTTAAAGACTCCACAGCTGGAGAAGTCAGAAAGTACTTGAGACAAAGTATAATATTGTTGATTTTTATTTTTTTGTTGGATTTGTTTGCAATAACAAAAATACACTATTAAATTTAAAAAGTTTGGCCTATTCTTTAGACTACACATTGTGATTAAAAGTTACCATCATTATCCTTTTGATGGTGTATACAGTGTGCAATTATCTTGTACACTGATGGTTATTCATGTATTCATATTTGTAAAACTCACTGCTGTACAAGAACACTGCTGGCTTATGATTTTTTAAATTTAATTTTTTTTAAATGTGATCCAAAAAAAAGTATATAAATACAGGCACATACAGTGAGAGACGTTAATACCTTCAGTATCATGTCTCTCAGTGCTTGGACATCCCGGAGACGCCACTCTGGCTTCTCCTGGAGCTCCTCTCGTGCCTTGTGCACCAGCTCGGGGGTCAGGGTGCAGGAATACATGGGTGGGGGGGGTCCGGGGAACCAGCTGTGTCCTGTAGCTGCTGATGGGTCCAGAGGAGGAGACCTGAGGTCGATGGACTCATGCTGGTCGGCCATGGACGGTCTGGGTGGACCTGTTTGGGAAAGATCCGGGTTAGCTTTTTTTGGAGCTTTCACACACAGTCGCCAAGAGTAACTAAGTACATATGCAAGTACTGCAAGTACTGCAAGTACAGATTAGGGCTGCACGATACAAGGAAAGTATGCAATAATCTTGTTGAATATCGCAATATAAAAGATTTTCTTTCTCTTTTTTTCCTACAGTAGTATGACTCTTTTTTGCTATATTTATTTGAATTTGGAAAATTTGATTTCTTATGTAAATATAAAGATTTTGTATATGAATGTATGTATGTATATAACTAAATAAAGAAAAAAACAGTTAAAATGAGCAACACCTGAAACATCTACAGCAGTTAAATGCAAACATATGAATGCAGCAGAATTTTATGAGATTTTGTGAAACAATTTCTTATTAAATGTAACCATAGTCCAGTGTGAAGTATAGGTTTTAAAATATGGTACTTTATCATTCCAATATCCATTAAGCACACTATCTTTACACTATTATGTGTCTATATTGCCAATTAAACTGATTATCGCGTATATATATATATATATTTTATATTGTATATTAAAGTTTTACATCCCATTAAGTTAGTCTATTCATTAATTCCTGCTAATATATAATCATTCATTCATGCTTATGAACAGACAGTTTAAAGCAAAAATCAAATTGGTATAATGGTTGTTGTTTTTTTTTAAAGGTAAGGGGAATGTTCCCTGAAGGTTGCAAGGTTAGGGGAACGTTATGGGAACGTTCTGAGAACGTTCGATGTAACCATAAACTAACGTTCCCAGAACGTTAAACCAACTTTCTTATGCAACCAAAACCTAACCAAACCTAACCTTCAGGGAACGTCCCCGAAACCAAAAACAAACGTTCCCAGAACGTTCTGGGAGCCAACAATTGTTAGCCGGGGAGTATTTCCAGAGTATGGTATTATAAGCCTACGTTAACTTAAGAGTAGCTAGAGAATCTGAATACTTCTTCCGCCACAGCACATACACAGTTTACACCCATTAATACCAGTATACCAAAGTGGAGAACTAGGACAACATGCAGTATATTGGAATTAAAAGGTTCCCTATCTGAAAAGAGTAGTAGAGTTCCCTACAACAGCACTAACGCTATGTATTTGTTCAGCATTTAGTCAGAGCCTTAGTCGAGACGTAGCTAGCTAGCTAGCTAGTTAATACAACCTGCTACAGTACAGAACCAATGCGACAGAACTAAAGTCAGAAAAATGACTGAATACCAACCAGAAAATTCTTTCAACATTCAACGACTAGGACATACATAAACGCATTTTATCAGCATCCACTGGCAAGAGATAAAAATGTCCAAGAAAACATAGCGACGACCAGAAAAAGTGTCAAAAATCACAACAGAACATGTCAGGGAAATCCTTTTTCCGGGTAGAGAGATTGCGCTCTCTCATTTGTCCAAATTGACGCACGAGGGCGGTCGAGTTTAACGTCTGTTGTTTTGATGGTGATGCCGCGTTCATTGGTCCCTCGGAAATGAGCCACTGAACTGAAAGAAACATGGACCTTGTCATAAAAATGTTTTTTTTCGCCTCGTGAGTTCTTGATTTATTTGTGTTTATCTTAAAATGAAAACGTCATTCCCACAAAAGACTAACTGACTTAGCAATATTTTACTTGCTAAGACGAACACTTCATTCTACGTCTCTTGTTTCGCGCAGCTTGAGTGCACTTAAACCTAACATGTTGCAAACTAACATTATATTAAATTGGCATTAGAAAAAATAGAGCCTGTGTGTTTTTATAGTAGGCTGCAGCAGTTCAATGCATACTGCGTGGAGTTGTAGGCCTATTTTATGCATATTTGTATATCTATCTTTGTTCTATTTTTGATTGGTTTCTAATTAGTTTGTTCCAGTATTGAATGAAGTACTTGAGAGCAATACCCGAGTAAAAGTACACGCATCTCACCAGAAAATAACTTTAGTAGAAGTTAAAGTAACTTTTCAGCATATTACTTAAATGTCTTAAAGGATCTGATATGTACTGTACTTAAGAATCAAAAGTATTGTTCTGATATTAAATGTATTTAAGTATTAGAAGCAAAAGGAAAAGTACAATTTTTTTTTTTTTGATGATGGTCAAAGGTGTATAACGTTATCGTCACCTCAAAACTGTTGTTTTTTTAATTTTATATGTACATATACACTACCGGTCAAAAGTTTGGGGTCACTCACAAAACTTCCATTGGACTCCATTATAGACAGAATCCCAGCTGAGATCAGTTGCCTTGTTTTTTTTAACCAGGGCAGCAGTTTCCAGATGACATTATGTGCTTACATAATTGCAAAAGGGTTGTTTAATGTTTTCTTAGTTAGTTTTTTAAAATAATATCAGATTAGTAAACAAAATGTGCCTTTGGAACATTGGATCAATGGTTGCTGATAATGGGAAATGTAGATATTGCATTAAAGATCAGCCCCCCCACTCAGATCAGCTGGTATCCTGTCTATAATGGAGGGAAATGGAAATTTGTAAGTGACCCCAAACGTTTGACCGGTAGTGTACATATATACATATATATATATATAAATGTCTTTATTTAAAAGGGACAGCAAACATTCATCAACATGAGTGCAGAGTCTAACACGTATATGTGCCAGATTTAGCCACACAGACTCAATTTTATCAGCAGTCCCTTTAGAAAAGTATAGTATAGATGCATGAAAAAGCTACTTAAGGACAAGACGGGTTTGTTCTTATTTTCAACAAGGAAAATATCATAAGTAGCAATTGCACTTGAATTCAGTAGATGGCAGGTTTTGCCTTCATAGGCCTAATACTGTCACTATAGGATCCATCGTCTCAGGATCTGTCAGATATGTTTTTCACTGTGAATATAAAATTAATTCTTAATACTAATACATCTCATGTATCCTAATGTAGACCTAGTCATGTGTACGTATGCTAAGATGTTTGTATTTTTGTAAAATCAAAGTACTTTTTAATCTACTCTCCCTTCGAGGATGACTATCACGTCTGAAGCTTCCACTTGTTTTCTTAGTCAAACCTCCTGCTAAATGCAGCACATTGATAACAGCTACAGATTTGTTTCACTGGAATGTGAAATAAATCCTTGACATGTCGACAATCCCTCTCCCTCTCCAAATCAGTGCTATCTATAATGATTTTATGGCACTTTATCTGATCCGAGTCTGAGGCAACATGTTGCGTTAGGCTATCAGTGAACAAGCAGCACTGCCACGTTGGACCCATTTTCCATCTTGTCTGATTTCTGTATGTACTTGTCAGCGAATTGCAACATTCACTCCTCAGAAAACCATTGTCTCATTATTACATATAGTCTGAAATATGGTCTGCAGAAAATGCAATGTAAAAATAAATCTTAAGATTTATTAATTTGTGTTCACATTTTAAGGCGAAGCATTGCCTGTTTTTGTAAGGCAGTAGAGGTTACAAGGCATCATTTATTCCATCAGTTAAACCATGACAACCAACTAAACAAAATATATAATTTATATTTTTAAAAACCAATACAACACACTATTGGGAAACTTCTTCAGTGTGTCTGCCTGGGACTTTTACAAAGTGGCACCACAGAGCTCACTATGTGTAGAAAGAGTCCTTGGTGTAAATTTTAATGCGTTCAATTTTACTACTGGCAATGTGTTTTTCCAGTAAATAACACCAACCACATATATTTTAGTCTTGTCACAGAATGTTGGAAAGCTGAACTCGTTCAAGTGATTTCCTTAAAGGAGAATTTCGGTCAATTTCAACACAATTGGTTGTGAATGTGGAGTGCTGTCAGTAGAGAAAAATATGAAAACATGCGGTGCTGTCTACACCGTGTTATCCTCCTGCTAGCGTTGGCACCCAGGAGGCTGAAACAGGGCAAGTTTTAAATGTGTTGTTAGCCTCTAAACATGTTCAAAATTTCATTAAAAGTGCCTACCCATGTCTAGTGATTCCTTCCATGGGAACACAGTGAATCTGACTGCAGCAGATCTGACAGAAAAGCCTGTTTAAACTAGTGTGGACTTCATCAGAAAACAGGAAAAAAACAGAGGTCTGTGCACTGGTTGAATTACCACAACTTTTCTACTGCAGTCAAATTTGCTGTGTTTACTTGGATGGAATCACTCCACATGGGTAGGCACTTGTAATGAGATTTTGAACATGTTTAAAGGCTAAAAACACGTTTTAAAACTTGCCCTGTTTGAGCCTGTTGGGTGCTAACTCTAGCAGGAGGATAACCCGGTGTAGACAGCACTGATTGGTTAGTTTTTCTCTCGACTGACAGACCTCCACATTTACAGACAACAGAGCTACATGCTGGAATTGACCGGAATTCTCCTTTAAGTTTTGATAAAATGAGAATTTACTGACTTCCTGACTGGAAGTTGACAAAACTAATGACAACAAAATAAAATACTGTGCAATACTAAATACATGACAATGTAAGGCCTCCTGTAACATTCATAAAATACTGACGTGATCACGTCACCATGTCTAACATGAGCCTTGCTGCACACACTGAGGCCATGCTCAAGGAAGTGATGTTACCCAATAATAAAACTACATATGTACAACAATAGGATAGGTTTGATGCTTATAGTTTTTTCTGGCTTTCGCTGAGCTGTGGAGCTCAACTGCAGCTGCATGTGTGAACAAATAGATCCCTGAAGAAAAACAGCAATCTGCAAGGGACATAATTGCAATCATATTCTATATTTAACAACTTTATTGTTTCAGTCAAGATAACAGCTTCATTGCTGTTAATGTATAAACTTATATATAAAGACCCTGGTTTAGCACAATAAAAAAGAAAAAAAAGAAACAGGGTTAGAGGACCGTTAGATGGCCTCTTGCTTCGTAATAGTAGGCTGAGGGATGGAGGTCGGGTGCTTGGGCACGGTGGCTATGACCCCCTGAGCCAGTTTATAATGTTCTGAGCTGGAGGCAGTAGGCGGAGACGGGATTGGGGTTTCAGGAGTAGCTGAAAGTAGAACACAAAAGAACAGGAGCGAGTTAGAAACTGTAGCATAAGAAGGTGTATTTTTACCATTTTGTGGTATAACATGTTTTTGGGGCACAACACAATTTTCAGATAAAGGAATAAGCACTTTTGTGAAATTTCTCAGAGCATTAAACATGTTAAGAAACAATAACAGAAGTTCTCTTTGACAAAATAAGCCAGATTAGTTCCCATGAAGAATTTAGAGGATTATTCTGCCAAGCCTTTGCAAGTTTGTCCTTTCAGCTGCAAGATTAATGCAGGTAACACTGCTCCATGTGCAGTTACCTGCATGTGCAGTTACCTGCACATGGAGCTAGGTGACGGAGACTTGACTGTTCATTAAAGTATGTTTGATTGTCTGTTCACTTGGAATTATTCTTCTGATCACACAGATCGACAAAAATGTCCCGGTTTCCCTACTGTATGTCAGTGAAAAAACGTGGACAATTAAAATTAGATGCCAGAACGGTTGTACTTGACATTTGTGTTTTTGTCCTTACAGATTTGACAGTTATGGATGGGCGTTGGCATGTTGCTGGTCACTATAATGTTGCTGCTGCTGAGGTGTTCCTGAACCAGGTGAGGGTGCAGGGAGTGAGGTGCGTGTGGAGCCTCATTGGCCGAACCTGAGAGACAAAAAACACAAATAAACAGTCGGTCTCAATTCACTGCAGCGTGCAAGTGACCACTAGCCTAGAAAGCCCTGGACCCCACAGCTATTCTTTTTCTAGCATCTGTTTGGGCCCTCCTCACATGAGAGCCCTGGGTGTTCAGTCCACTCCTCCCCCCCGCCATCACTCCAATCACTGTAGTCAAAGCATTACTGTAAAAAAGATCACAGTATAGCCACTATAGAACTGTAAATAGTAAAGTTAACTACTGTATTTTACTGTTGTGTTTAATTGTTTTGTATTTTACAATGAATACATAAAATACTGTAAATGGAAGTACGGTACCTTTACTATGAAAATAATTCACAGTAACTTGCTGACAGTTGTTGCCAGTAAATTACTGTAAATTTTACCTTAAATTTGTCATAGTGTAATTAATGAGCAGAATTACTTGCTGAGTAAATACAAAATGTGCTCTTGCGATTTCTGGATCTGGAGTTCCAGGGTGTGTGACCACACTAGTAATGCTACATTCCTCTATAGTCTATATCAAGGTATCCCAATTTGGGGCCCGTGGGCCAAGTTTCGGACAAATTCCCCTCTTATTACAAAAGTGCTCTAAAAAGATTTTTTTTTAAACCTAACCATTACGACTACAAAACTTAAACTGGAATGTAAAAAGCACAGTGCTGGTGAAGTTCCACTTTTACAACGGTGGACGAAACAGCTGTTTCAAATTAATGTTTCAGTCAGAAAGTCTTTCCTTTGAAATAAATGTTCATAGATCATCTCTGCAAATTAATAAATTGACCTAAAGGCAGTGTTATTAGGGTTTCCGCTGGGTTTCAAAATCCAAATTTTAAGCCTTTAAAAGTCTTAAATAGGCTAATTTATTGTGTTTTAGGCCTTAAATCATTTTAAACAGATTAATCTTCTTAACCTTCCAACGTCCATGTAACACTACCTCTAATGCCTATTATAAAAAACATATTATTTCCTGGTGTTGTAGTCTTTCTTTTCATAGTCCAAATACAATTTGCTGTATATGTACAGTTTTGTAGTATTGTGTGTCGCTTTAATTTAATTTGAAGAAATGTTATTGCTTTGCAATTACTTTTGTGACTCATTCGTTGTACATTAATGTTGTGATATGGGACTCAAATTACATTCATAAAGAACTTGAAAAGTCTTAAAAAGTCTTAAATTTGACATAATGAAACCTGCATAAATCCTGGTTATTATTTTGAAATTTGATTTTAGATTTAAAATGTTATTTCACTAAATATATTACATTCTAAGGTTATTTTTAGGCCCGTGGCCTGCCATCCAGATAAATATTTGGCCCTACATATGAAAGGATTTGGGCGCCTCTGGTCTATGTACACATAAAGTTTGTATACTGACCCAAAGCCTATAAGGTCAGAGGTCATGGTTGGTTACCATTGATGTGAAAGGGCTCACCTCCGAGCAGCATTTCCTGTAGCAGGTTGTCGATCTTGGCCATGCCGAAGAGTTTAACAAACTGGATCTGCTCGATCATCTGCCAGGTGATGCTCTGCAGCGTGGGCAGCAGCAGCAGCAGCTCTCCGAAGCGGCCCCGCGAGTCGTACTGCCGGTCGTTGATGTAGTCTTCCAGGCTGACCTGGACCTGGTATCGCATCCGCTTGATCTTTCCAGGGTCGCTCAGACCTTTAGCGTCTGTGGGCGAATAAAAGCAGGGGGGGTGTTTGCAAAGACTTATTGGGTTGGAACCTTTTTGTCTGTATGTATAGCTAACACATGGAGGTGGAAAGTAACAAATTACAATTACTCAGGCGACTGTACTCGCGTGGCTTTTCTGTGTACTTTTCCTTTTTAAAGTTCTTTTTTAACTGTAATTTTACTTTTACCTAAGTAGGTTTTGTTTGAAGTATTTTTCTTCTGCTACATTTTAATTCACATCCGTTACTGAGATATAAAAAAAATGAATGCCCTCATCAAATCGCAAAAGTCAATTTACAATGCGATTTAATTGAATAAGCATAATTAGTATAAAGAAAATAAGTATAAATATGAAAAAGTATGTCTCCCCCCACTGTTAAAGAGTAACTAAGTAAATTTTACTCTGAGTACGTTTTTTCTTTTTCTTTTTGGGGATTTTAGGCCTTTATTATGTATGACAGCTGAAGATGTGTAAAGGGGATAGAGAGAGAGAGAGAGAGAGAGAGAGAGAGAGAGAGACAGAGAGAGAGAGGGGGAGAGAGAGAGAGAGAGAGAGAGAGAGAGAGAAGGGGAGAGAGAGAGAGGGAGAGAGGGGATGACATGCGCCCGGTGCGCCCAAGCACATGGGGCGCCCGCTCCAACAGGTGAGCTATCCAGGCATACATTTAAAATGAGCTACTTTTGCATTTTTAAACCGGTAATTTTACTTGCACTTAAGTAAAAGTTCATCAAAGTAAATAATAGTACTCTTTTAAAACAGAATATTCGTGTACCCTTTCCAGCTCTTAGATGAGTCAGTAATAGTACCTGGGTCAAAGAAAACTATGGCTTTTAAGCAGGCGTATTCGTTGTCATCCATCTGGAGGTCCTGGAAAGGAAGCACCAGCTCATCCAGGATCCTCACCGCTACCCGGCCCACCTCCAACTCCGGGCAGTTCCTAGGAATGATGTGGTCATTTCCTGCAGGGACAAGACATTTTAGGTTTAGTCCAGGATAAGACAATGGGTTTTTTAAATCCTAATTGGGCAATATGAGTTGGGTAAAAAACTCCATCATGTGTCTGTTTTACCTAACAAGAGGATGTCTTTGTAAAGCATGGACCTCTTCGCAACGCCGAGCAAGAGCTGTTCCCCGGCGTGGGCTCGCAGCAACGCCACCTGCAACACAGTCAGTTCATGCACTGTAAGAAATTTAGGGTAAAATTTACAGTAATTATGGCAACAATTGGCAGCAAGTTACTTTGAATTTTTTTTTACAGTAAAGGTACCATACTTCCATTTACAGTATTTTATGTATTCGTTGTAAAATACACAAATAAAAACAATTAAACAAGACATAAGATAAAAGAAGTAAAATTACAGTAGTTTACTTTACTATTTACAGTAGTATAGTGGCTATGTTGTGATTTCTTACAGTAATTCTTTGACTACTGCGATTTCCACTGTAAAACTTAGACTACTGTTATTTTGTCATGTCAACATAGTTGTGATGTACTGTAAAAACCATATACAGTTGTGTTACTGTGAAATCTAAAGTAAACAACTGGAGATTTCACAGCCATCATTTACAGTGTGGACGTATTAGTATGGACACTGTAAAAGTACTCTGACAGGAGTAAAAGTCCTGCATTAAAAATGGTAATTAAGTAAAAGTATTCAAGTATCCATATTTTACAATAAAATAGTGTGGTAGAGAATAAAGTGCTGTCAGAACAGATACTAAGGTGCATTTCAAACAGATTATTTTGAATGTAGAGGAGGAAAAAGTAGAATATTTCTCTCTGAAATGTAGCGGAGTAGAAGTAGAAAGTGGCATGACAAGTAAAGTACCTCAACATTTGTTCTAAAGCACAGTACTTAGTTACCTTGCACCAGTAGTTCTATATCCCTTTCTGAAAAGAAAGTGTCTTTTGGCAGAAGACTCCCTCAGTGATATAACATATAACATCGGCAAATCAGTTACCAAGACACTGTTAATGATTCAGCGCCTATCTTTTTTTTTTAATCTAGAAAGGATACAACTGTAAAACCAGCTCATCATGTTCTAACTCAGGATTTAAATACATTGATCACTCTGGTTGAAGAGTTTGAGGTTTTGCGTTTAATATAATCTTGTTGTATTGAATGCATCTCCTTATTTCCCCACTATATTTCATGTTTATTTTGGAGGAACATATCCCCTGAGCCTGCAGCCCACACTATGGTTTTTGCAGCCGACCGGTTGATGAGTGACCAGAGTGTCTATACAACTATGTACACTGAGTCTTACCTGGTCATCCAGGGGCAGGTCACAGAAGGCTGGGATGTACTTGGCCCACTCCACTAAAACCAACAGCTGCTGTTTCATGGACTCACACACGTCTGTGATGGCGGCGATCTTTTTGGTCCTCATGTCGCCGTTGAGTATAGGAGCGGGGGAGGTGATCTGGACATGGGAATGTGGAGTTTTTAGTGTATGTTCATTGTTATCAGGCCCCCTCTCCAAAAGGCTTTCAGTAGCTGATTTGGGGATCCTTGTACATACCATCATTATTGTACCTTCTGAAATTGTGTGATTAACCCTTATGTTGTCCTGGGGTCACATTTGACCACATTTCATTTTTTTTTGGCACAAAAAATGGGCCGCCAAAAATACAAATATCAAAACTTTGGCAAGAACGTCAAAAAAAGCCCCCACAACATTGAAAAAGTGACAAAATTTCGAAAAAAAAGTGATAATAATGTTGAAAAAAAGTGACCAAGGGTCAAAGAAATGATGATGACGTGTTTTAAATGATTAAATCATCCTTGCGTTGTCTTCCTGTCGGCCATCCAACTTTTTGTTTTTTTGGGTCAAAATTTAAATTAATTTATTTCCATCTTCTTTTTCAACACTTTAATATCTTTAGCAAATGACTTTACTTTACCCCACGTTCCTGAAGCTTCTCAAGATGTTTTTGTCACTTTTTTCAGCATTCTTTTATGAATTATTTTCTTCAAACGCTAAAAAGAATTGAATAAATTAGACAATTTTTGAGTTTTTTTGGTATCCCAGAGGCTTCCTCCAACCTAAGTCAAATTCCGCTTATAGGTCTTCGTACCCGGCAAATAAAGCTGATTCTGACATAGAAACTTTATGAAAATGGGTCATGCGGAACCCAGAGGACAACAGGAGGGTTAAATGATGAATTGGAGATATGTCATGTCCTTGTGATTGTGTTGGCGCCAGATATGATTCCCTAACCCGATTCAGCCGGTCTTACCTGTCTGGACAGGACGTCTGCCTGGATGAGTGCATTGATGGACGGTAAACTGCTGTCTTCGTAGCTGGATCTCCTGGTGCTGATTCTGTCTCGTTCATTCTGCACAGCTGAAGACACACACACATACACACACATTTATAGGGTCAGCACTGCTGCAGCAGCTATATTCTTTCGTTACTTGGGGTAATTTTAAAGGACAGCTTAAGACATGAAAGGGGACTGAGAGGGGGATTGACATGCAGCAAAGGGCCGCAGGTCGGAGTCGAACTTGCGGCCGTTGCTGCAGCTGTATTCTGAGAAAAAAGTGCCAATTTCATGCAGTGACGTAAATTAGGACACACGCAAAAATTAGGGAAAATGTGTCTTTTTCTCCATCACTTTGTTACACAAAGAAGGCTGGGTCATTTAAAAGAAAAATAAGTCTCTCTAGGTTGTCATGTTTATCAGTATATGGCTATTAAAGCTCAGAAATGTTTGCTCAGCATAAGCTGGTTAGAGACTTCAGCGCTCCACTGAGTGATCATTAACAAAGTAATACTCTCGTGGGGATTGCAACACACCCGTCGAGTCACGTCAATTCAGCATGGACAGCTCACGGTGGTTTGCTAATTAGAAGGGACATTCTCTGTTATTCCACAAAGACACATATAGAGTGAGTGGACAGATTGAGTCAGCGAGCTTGGAAAACCTAAAGAGGCTCCTACCTTCTTTCTTCATGCCGGCTCTGAAGCATTTCTTCAGTCTGCAGTATCTGCACTGATTTCGCTTGTCTTTGTCTACGATGCATTGTCTGTTGAACCTGGAAAATGAGTGTGATGAGTTTCTTTATGCTGCCACAGCATCGAAAAAGACACTTGAATGAGATTGGTCGATTCATAGATTGCCAGGAAAGTGATTGCCAAAAATTTTGACAATCTAAGAATCCTTTTAGAGTTCATTTAAAGCAAGAAATGCTGTTTCCAGCCTCTCCAATGTGAGAATTTAATAATTTTCTTCATTCTTCAAAATATTTTTGGATGTTAGACTATTGGTCAGACAAACACAGGATGTCAATTTGAGCTGTGGGAAATTACAATAGTCATTTTTCCCTATTGTATGACATTTTATAAAAAACTAGATGAATAAATTAAGATCTGCAGATTAGTTGTAGCCAATTTACTGAGACAAGCAACAACTTCATTGCCTCTATTTCCCTCACACATGGACTGGCTTCCCTGGCACGACTACTTGTGCGGTGCCTTGCTTCAGTGGCCCTTCATCGACTGTATCAGAAACTTTGAGTTGCAGGCGTCTCCTCACCTGCACGAGTACATGTGGTTTTTGCGGACGCTGCGTCTAAAGAAGCCCTTGCAGCCGTCACAGCTGGAGGCCCCGTAGTGTTTGCCGGTGGCTCTGTCTCCACATATGGCACAAAGACTGCCCGCCCCCAGGTGGCCGCTCGCGTTCATGTTGGTGCTTTCAGTCGGCGAAGAGTCTGACACACAGAGAGAGAGAGAGAGAGAGAGAGAGAGAGAGAGAGAGAGAGAGAGAGAGAGAGAGAGAGAGAGAGAGAGAGAGAGAGAAAACAGAACAGACCTTATTGTCATTGCACAAGCTTGTGTACAATGGAACTTGCTGTGCCATACCTGAATGTAAAAGTACTAAAAAAATGCATACACAAATAAATATCATATTATAAATAATATATATAAGATCTTCAACAGGGGGTCTGCCCCCCCCCCCTCCCCCTTAGAGTTACTTAGAGTTTAAGTTTTTTCAAAATGTCTTAACATGAATCCAACATATTAGCAAATATAAATCAGCCTATTTGTGAAAAAAAATTAATGATATTGTTACTTGCCTATAGGTAAGGTAGTCTCTAAGGTAGCCACCCACAGATACAGGTAACCCTAGCATTCACTGTGTCAAATGTGTTTTTAACATTAAAATAGGATTTATAAAATCATACAGATATGATAACAACATATAACATAACAATCGTTTTTAATAGCTTAGTATTCTATGCACTAAAACGTATGTACAAAGGCTTCAAGCCGCCCTGCATGTTATTGTAGGCCCAGTTTAATATGCAACTTCATTTTATTCAAGATATGTAGTAGGGGGTCCCTGATCGGTTTGTCTCTCAGTTAAGGGGTCCATTGAAGACCCCTGCTCTGACATATACTGCAGAGTCATCCCAGTCAATTAAATAAATGTCATCTCAGCTGGCTTTTAGTTCAGCAGTTTGAGACCCAAAACCATTTCATAAAAGCTTAATTAGATGGCATCAAGAAATATGGTTGATGTGGTTTGACTTAAGACGGTGTGAACGGCTCAGAGTGAACGCGGTGATCAGCTCCATTGACGGCTGATCAAACCCAGGAGAACTTGTGAGGATCTGTCAACCTGCCTGAGTAGCTCAGACAGAGTCAACAGAGCACAATTGATGTCGGCTTGATTGCCTCAGAAAAAGGCAATCACTGGAGACAGTTTTCTTTTTAGTCACCAGACTGGCTCAATCAATCAAGCAGCATGTCCTGCTGTTGATTAAAGATGTCAGGCTGACTCATGAGACGTTGTTATAGAGTGGGAACATGTAAGCGATGGGAAAGTTGAGTGGTAAGTCATGTTTCCTGCAAAGCTTCCCTTTTCCTGAGTTCTTGTTGGGAATTTTAGAACCAGGATCGCAGCCAGATGTCATGGGAGACTGCATATATAAATAAGTTGGGTGTCATTGTGAACCCGTTTTGTCCTCTTTGTAGGCTCTGTGGGAACACACCATATGTAAAAGGAGATGCATGATCCTGATACTCAACTTACTGCTTCATCAGAGGATGAATATAAATCCAGTGCAACCAATGTGACCCCCCCCCCCCCCCCCCCTCCCTCCACAAGCTCAAACAGGTTCAAATGGCTTCGACCAAATGGCGCTATCTCATTGGGGAATAAAGGCTCGTAAATCAAGGTATCTTAATGTTTGACCCATGCGCCCAGCCTAGAGGTGATATAAAGAAGAAGAAGAAGAAGAAGAAAACCACAGCATGTGATCATCCCTCTGCAAGCAGATGGCCAAACGACCCCCTTTTTTTCACTTCACTGCCACAACTCCCTCCGTCCTCTCCTGACCAAAGTTTTAAATCAGTAAAAGTTTCAAAGTTCAACTCCAGAGCTGCATATACGTGACTCACCTGAGCCCAAGGGGAGCACTTGCATGTTTTCGAACTCCAGGGTGGTGTAGGCCGGGTCCAGAGCCTCGCTGTAGTCTGCCATGTCCATGTCTGCTGCCAACGCTTTGGACAAACAAAATCTCAACTAACCTGACAGTGGGGCAGAAGGACTTGTCCAAGAAGCTAATGTGTCCCCCTCCTCCTCCTCCTCCTTCTCCTCCTCCTCCTTCCTTTCCCACACCCCAACACACCTCCACTAACCCCCCCTCAGCCTAGCTCCGCCCCGTAGCAAGGTAGCCCAGTTGCGTGTGATGGGGACATATACTGGTGTCAGAGAGGAGACCAGTGAGTGACAGCGGAGTCTCTAACTGGGGGAGAGGTGGAGTGTCTCTCTCTGGTTGATGGTTAACTAACCCCCTTCGCTGGTGGATCACACGCTTGTTGTTTTTTGGACGAGATAGCTCAACTTTGATATCTTTTGATATCACTGGTGGAATGTAACTAAGTGCATCTACTCAAGTACTGCACTTTAGCACAAATCTTGAGGTACTTGTACTTTACTTGAGTCTTATCTTTTCATGCCACTTCTACTCTATATTTCAGAAAGAAATATTGGAGTTTTCCTTCCACTGCATTCTTCTGACAGCTTTAGTTGCTTTACACATTTGGATTTTTGCCCACAAAACACACGTAGTCATGAAATCTGATGTTTTATTATAAATTAAAGTACCCAACAATATAAGGGCCTACAAGTCCAGCTGAAATGATCAGACTTGGATCCTTTACACTTTCTAAAATGGGAGGATTTTTCTGCATTTAGTACTTTTACTTTTAATATCTTAAGTAGATTTACCTCATTTTACAGTTACTTACTTCTATATCAGTAACATTTTCAATGCAGGATTTTGACATGTATCACAGTATGTTTACAGAGTGGTATTTGTCCTTTTTCCACCACTGGTCTATTGTCAGTCATATTTAAACAAATCCTCCATTAAGGGAAATCAAGACAACCCTTTGCCAAATCACTCCTCTGCCAATTTAGACCAGCTCATTTGTACAGCCATCACCGACTGTAGCATGCTCTTATCACATGCACACACAGTTACAGCTCCCACATTACGTTATAAAGCAACCAAGACCAAATGAAGGTGCAGCTTAGCTCCGTGTATCTGCAGGGAGACCCAAAGTAATATCTTGTTTTACTGCAGTGTTGTACTGGTAGTTGCACTCGAGTATTTCCATTTCATGCAACTTTATACTTCCACTCCACTTCCACACTACATTTATCTGACAGCCATGGGTGGATTATAAGACAATTGTGCCCCAACTTCTCAGACAAAAGGAGCAAGACATCAAGACTGAAAAAGAGACAAACTTGTGTTTTCATTTTTGACATTTTGCAGGTGAAGTAGATCTCACTGGTGCAAAAAACTGCATCTGAAACTTAGTAAGATTCTTTCAAAAAATCTTCCTGGCACAGCAGATACACACTGACGCTCCTGTGCACCGCT
The DNA here is from genome assembly GCF_013103735.1 of Etheostoma cragini. Classification (NCBI taxonomy): domain Eukaryota; kingdom Metazoa; phylum Chordata; class Actinopteri; order Perciformes; family Percidae; genus Etheostoma; species Etheostoma cragini. The sequence continues at coordinate 1,537,439 of NC_048413.1, read as the reverse complement.
ATAATACAAAATGCTATAAAACTCTATGGGAAATATTATAGGAAACCACAATAAAGAAAAGATACAGGTTAAAAGTGATTGAAGATACTTTACAAATGGTATTGTACTTAAATGAAATGGTGCTGCAGCCTCAACATGCTAAGCAGCTGTAATAGACATTTAATAGTAAAAGGCTGATCAACAGCAACACACATGATCAAGATGTGGCTACTTTTAAACAGATGTGTGACTGTTAAGATTTTACTAACAACACACAACCCATGATACAGTAGTAGAACTCCTTATGTAACAATACAGAAAGTAGTTTAACGTTAGCTGCACTTTGACCACCTGCCACATTGAAATGCATCAATAACAATAATGAGTACTTTTACTTTTCATTCTGAAAGATCCAATGTGTCGGAATTTCTCCCATTTGGCGTTGAGATCATTGTCGTAATCAACTCTCTCGCGCCAACCAGTTCCGAATATGTATTACAGCTACGGGAGCCTTTATGCTTCAAAAAGCCGGCCTTTTGCTCTTTTCAATATCCTTTTTCTTGGCATAGAAGAGGACTCCGGTTCCTGAAATTTAGATTTTGAATGGTGCGAAAACTTTTTGATTTTTTGGTGCGAAAACGCAAAAGGCGTATGACCAGTTTGTCCCTTACCGGCTTACGTATTTCAAGATGGCGCAAGACTATGGAGCGTCTACCCCAAGGGGGTAAGCCTCTCTTCAGAACAAGTAGCTCCTACGGCGCCATTTTGATGCTAACAACCCTTCACCTGCCTTTAGCATCCCCTTGACTCCCATTCATTTGTGTTTATTTCTAAAGAAACACAACATCTAATAAAAGGCTCCATTACCTTGTAGCTCACGTTATGGCTCCGTATGAGACATTTTTATAAAAATAGGCTAACAATTGTGTCATAACTATGCTAATGAAAATGTAAAATTTCAAGCCGATAGGCATACTTGAAATTGATGGTGGTGGTAAATATTCATGAAAAGGCGTGAACGTTGCACACTGGACCTTTAAAGTACATTCTGTTGATCATACAGAACGTTGTACCCTGAGAGGTCTGAGGGGATTTTTAAATTTGTTTTTAAATTCACCTTATAAGGATATTTCAATGTTACTGTTCAGAAGAAACTCAGCTTTCTGTATAGCAATGCCTAAATGTGTTCCAGATCCGTGTATGAAGAGATAATTTGGCCCTAACGCTGAAAAGGCAAGGTCCACTTTTTGAAATTTCTCAAATCTCTTGTGAAAACTTACCCACACTCAATTGTTTTGGTTCTTGAAATGAGTTTACAGAAGTCGTGGGTTCACAAAAGTAGTGTAATATATGAATGATATGGTTAATAAATGTCTAAAAAGAAATTGTATGCTTTTTGAGTAGGAGTGTTGTAAACCATCTCTTGGAGTCGCCAGTGTGTCTTTTGTCCTCACAGGGTTAACTTGCAACTTGAGTATTTGTTACAAAAGGAAAGGTTATGAGTAAATCTGAGTTAATTCCAGCATAATTACCAGAGGAAATAACTCTTTCTAATGCAAAGCGATGCCTTAACGTTTAGATTTCACTGTGTGAATGCAAGTGCTGCAAACACATCCTCAGGGAGACAGCCTTGATCATTCAGCATGTTGAAAATAGATTTCAGAAAATTAGAAAGACGTTGCTAGAAGATAGAAAGAAGTTTGTTAGATGAGTTATTTTCTGCAGGTCTTAATCATAAACTAGTCTCAAAGAGCTTTGCCTGTAAATCTATCAAGTAAAAAAACAAATAACAGAATGATGAAGTATTTGTACACCACTTCTGCAGTTGTCTGGAGGTACAGTGCGTGGAAATCTTGCGGGGTCCCCAGCAGATTTGATCAAATTAAAATTATTATGGTGAAACATACACCACTATATGTTTATGTATGCATGTTTAGGAGGAATAGAAACACACAAATAGGGTCACAAATTGGTGTGAGGCTAGTCAGGCACTGACAGACCTTCCTCCACAGCGCTGCACAAGAGGGTCTGACTAGTCCACAGACTATTCTGGGACTTTGGCAGCTGAGCCACGGCGCCTCGGGGCCGTCTCATGCCAACACAAAGGAAGCGGAAGGTGACAGAGCTGTAGTCAAGACCACCTTAGTTGAGTCCAAGACAAGTCCAAGATCAGGACTAGTCGAGTCCAAGACAAGACCGAGTCCAAAGAGGTTTGAGTCCAAGTCAAGACCAAGTCCAAAAAGGTTTGAGTCCAAGTCAAGACCGAGTCCAAAGAGGTTTGAGTCCAAGTCAAGACCGAGTCCAAAAAGGTTTGAGTCCAAGTCAAGACCGAGTCCAAAGAGGTTTGAGTCTAAGACAAGACTGAGTCCAAAAAGGTTCGAGTCCGAGTCAAGACCGAGTCCAGGGTTTCACTTTCCCTCCAATAGAATTATCAACACAATGAAGACACCTGTACTCTGTCAAGACCAAAAGCCATATCGGGCAAGACCAGTGGCCGAGACCGAGAAACGTCCGAGTCCAAATACTAGCAAGTCCGAGACAAGTCCGAGAACACGGAAAAACGGTCTCGAGTCCGGATTTGAGTACTACAGCCCTGATACAGCAGGTCGGATTCAAACCAAGGCCGCTGCAAAAGACTCTACACACTCTACATAAGACATAAAAGGCAGAAAAAGGCTGAATATATAACTAAACATAAAAAATAAACAATTTATAGATGCTCAATTTAACTCACTTAAAAAAATCACAAAGAGCAAAATAAATAAATACGTATTAAGTAATATACATGTAAGTAAGAAGTAAATACATTTATGAAATACTGTTCAATACAATCCAGGTTAATATCAACTTTAATAATAACTTTAATCTTCTTTTGTAATTTTGCATGTAGCCTACTTATTGGTGTGATGTATATGAGGTTTATGTATAAAAAATAAAGATGTTAGTCAAAAATTAAAATAAATAAAAATAAAATACCAACATAAACATGTTTAAGTGTTCGTCAGCTATTTTAACTCCCATAACTGTAAACAAGATGATTGGAAATATAAATTGTAATAAGGAGTTAGTTATTGATATTCATATTCTATATACTCATTTAAATGAGCATGTACTATAAAGTACTCACTACAATAACGTTGATGAGTTCCCACCTCTGAATGACTTGTAAATGTGTTATCATAAATTTTGAAGTGCCATTTTGGAATATGTCATGCTGATATCAATCATTCACTAGCTGTTAATAAGCCAGTTATGGATGCATTAAAGGAGGAGTTATGACTGTTGACAAAAAGTACTTGTATGTATATATGTAGTAGATTGTACTTACAGAAATATATAATTATATCTGCTTACAACATTATGAGTTATTATAACTTTAAACAGGGGAAGCAGTGTGTTACTTTTTCATCTAATATATCATACTTATATTACTGTATCATACCTTTTGTCACACACACCTATTTAAACTGGCCTCTGTCTCATGTTTTAAATTTTTAAGTTAAGTTTTATTTGACATTTTTTATTTTGCTTCTATTATTTTATTCTTTTAGCTTGTTCTTTTTACTGTTTTAGGGTCGTATTCTTTGAACCATTTTACTTTGGGATTTATATAATAATATTGTTATCATCACTTTTTTGTGAGTGTTATTATTATTTTTATTTTCTAAATATTGGTCAATTTTGTGTGACTTTCCTCACACACTCCAGAATCCTGAATTTGAGTATTTAAGAAAAAAAACCAAAAACAAATCTCTGCTTGCGTAAACCTCCCTACATGTCCCACAGCAAACAGTAGTCCTGTATTTGAAGAGAAAGTGCCAGTACATAGCAGCAGGTCAACGATCCCAAGTTCAAGCCGGACCTCCAAAGCAGTAAACCCCCCGTGGGTGAACCTGTTAACCATACACTCAAATTACACTGGAGGCTTGTAAAATGACTTCTCTTCCAGCAGGCAAACAACATAACATTCCCCTTGGGCTCGTGTGCACCATTCTGAAATGATCTGTTCAATAATTCTACTTCTCTTAAAGGTAATCCAATCAGAACTAAAAATGGAAGTGATCAATGGTTAAAACTATTCTTTTCACTCTGTCAGGTCCAATCAGAGATTGGAATTGATCTGCAGATCTTTAACAGACTGATTAACTCAATGGAACCTACGCCCATGATCAAAAGATGATTAGCGGCTACTTCACACACTCCTACGGCAGTTACAGACGTAACTTTGGGTTCAACGTTGGGCGGGTTGAGATCTCCACTTTTGAGCAAAATTGTAATATTACACGTCAGACACGTCATAGTCTGCATTCTGGGGAATTTCTCTGCAACCATTTGTGCCTTTTCTGCAACTTATGGTGTCTTTATTTATGTAAAGGAGGTTACAATAGGTTGCACTGGCCAGTTTATACTATTGGGGAGGTTGTAACCCCAACACCCCCCCTAGAACTCACAGATGATTATTCTCCATCCACTCTGCAGCTCGGTTTGATCAGGTGGTTCCACTTCAGTGTACAGAGGTCACCCATTACAACATTTCTTCACGTTCGATCTGTGCTGCTCTTTTTTTGCAATGCCCGTATTTGCTCAAGAAGTGTGCTGATTATTTCAAAGCAATAAGCAGAAGGGGGGCGGGGAGGGGGGCGGGGGTGGCGAGGATGGGAGAATCGGTGTAAAGCTATGAATGAGTCACTCAGAGCAAATCTTATCTTCTCCGTCATTAAAGTGCTTTTTATCGCCGCTCCCATCTTAGATTTCTGTGAACTCCTCAAGGAACAGTCGTATATACAGAACTATAAAGTGTAATCTGTTAGAGCTTTCTTAATCACACACTGGCAAACGGTTCTGATGTGCTGGATAGGGTGTAGAGGTCAGGGATTCGCTCCGAATTCTCCCTTTACTTGTCAGCAGTTTGAGGTGTGGGGGGGGGGGCTTGTAATGACATACTGTATATACATATTCCCACAATACACAGGATGGACTGACACGTGAATGAGGCTATAAAACACCAAGACCTATGACAGAATAAATATCGCAGCTGTTTATTCTGGTGACAAATTCTGATGTAGTTCCCCACAGTCATCCATTCATATTCACACTGAAATCTAAATATTTAATATTCTTAAAGGAAGAAGAACATTTTGCAGAAAACTTTTGTTCCCTTTCCTGCCGAGAGTAAGAGGAAAAGATGTTCATAGCCGTACGTCCCATGGACTATGACAATAAGGTATGCACGCTGAGTATAAAGCTACAACCTACTGCTACCCTAGGGTGGTGCTGGAGGAAAAGTCAGGGGATCCCTAAAATCTCAAGGATTTATTGTGTGGGAACCAAGAATGTCCAAAATTTCATGGCAATCCTTCCAATAGTTGTTGAGATATTTTAATCGGCATTTCTATCATAGACTACGCAGACCAGATCCCAACCAACCAAATGTGGGACAAAGACTAGGTTTGTATGGGACAATGCTGAGAGGTACTTAAAAAAACTCCTTGATCAAAGCTTTAAGTAGTTGTAGTTTCTGACGCCCCCAGGAGGAATGCTAAGTAATCGCGCCACACCCCCACCCCTCAACCACACAGTTGCCAGTAGCCAAGGAGGACACGGAGGATTACAAAAAAATCTGATGGACTTGAGTTGTGTTGAGTCTTAATTAGCTTTGTAGCAACTCATTTAGCAATGGCTTGACTGTAACGGACATTTATTAATATCAAAAAGTTACACACTAAAGCTTTAAGACTGTCCTGCGAAGAAAAAACGCCCACATAAGTTGTTTTCTCAAGCAGTCATTCTCATATGTACCTTTATAATGGCTGCGCCCCCTAGTGGTTGTAGTAGTTATGACAAAGAGAAAGCCAAGTCAAACAAAGCTACGTCACATTCTGTGTCATGTTTGTTATCGGAAGTGAAGTAACGTCCGATTTTAACCCACACCACCACCAACAACAACCTACGCTGTTAGAAAAGCCCGTAGAAATATGGGCTAATATTCTGTGTTATCTGAAAGATTTTTCTGAACTGATTTTTCACAGGTGTTTTTCCATATTTACATTCTTGGATTTACAGAAATGTCCGGGACAAGGGTTAAAAAGGCTGCGTAGTCCCCCATAAAGCGGGACACCTAGTCCCCGAGACCCATGTCAGTAGGGGGACTAAAAATGACACGCAAATTCAATTTTTGGATCAATGGAAGCACGTTTCTAGGACAATTGGCTGACATAACAAGTAGGACGTCCCTTACTTTTTGCTCTCTGTGTGTTGCGCCAGCCATCTACACGCTGAAAAATTGGCAAGTTTTGGAGAAAATCTGGAACATGCCACAAGGCAGGCCTACTTGGTTCTTTCAGGGAATGACTGTAAAGATTTACAGAGAATATGTTCATGCCGTTTCCTCTCTAACTGGGACGTTTTGGGAGCGATTAGTGGGATTGTTGTAGAGGAAGTACACACGGAGATACACTGGTAAGATATGATGAGGTGTAACCATGTATCAGCTAATATAAATAGACTGTGTTACTGCATTGTGTGAAACTTCATTTAATGTTGAATGTGGCGTATTCCTTTGTTCCACCAAAACAAGTTCCTTCCTGAGACTATTTAGCAGAGCCACCGTCGCCGTGTCCAGAGCTTGCAATGCTAGACCATTGATGGTCTAATGATCACACATAACATGTTTTAACACCTTTTCAATCCGTTAAAGGGTTATAAATTGCTGGAAGGGTCAAGTGTTTGGCAGAAGATAAAAGTTTTTTGGACTGAAATACTTTGTGGAGGCCCATCTTTGGAACAGCTGACAAAATGACATGAGATACTCAACATGAAAGCATTTAGTAGAAAAGGAAACAGGACAGATGGGTGCATGTAGTAGGTTGTAGTAATACTGACAAATTTGAGGTGGGTAATGTAGTAGAGGCAGTAGTGTAGTGCAGTAGTAGTCTGATCTGGGATGGCCAAGATAGAAATAAGTTATATTACCTTTTAGTGGTTTTAAACTGTGCCATAAGTCAGTTTTATGCATTAATATACATATTGTTTTTTATTTTTTTTCTGGGTCCCATGTTGGATTCAAGCTTTTATCGTGGGTTTCCCTGTTTGTGTTTTTTTTTTCGTTGAACATTGGAGCATGGGGGTTTATGTGTTACGCTGTTTATGGCGTAATAAAATCCACTTTGTCTTATTGTGAGCATTGTGAGCACGAAATAAATAAGCAGTTATTCAAGCCGAAGCCGAATATTTGGCTGCAGCTGACAACAGCTGGCTGCCACGTAGCTGTTAAATCCAGCAGGAGGCTGGCATGTTGACATTTTTGATGGGAGAGCGCTGTCTTATAATCAGTCACCCAAACTCCTGCCCCGGGGCTAAAAGTCAAAGGATCGCCGAGACCTGATGTAACACTTGTGTGATTCTCCCCTTTGAAACTTCAAACTCCAGTTTGTGAACAAAGTCCTATATCTTCGGAATAGGAATCTTCGACCACTGGCCAAACTCCATTTGCAACCACTGCCTATTTGTACCTTCTCCTCAATGATTCCATTTCATTTCCCCAAGTCCGATCACAAAGGCAGGCTGCAGGGGAGCAACATGAGTGTGAGAAATAAAAAATAAAAACAGGAACCAGCAGCTGGGAGGAATAGAGGATCATGGCGGCCCGGTGGAGGAGTTAATAATAATGATGTGGAATACGCACTGTTTGGGGACTTATTTAGGTTCTGTGTGAGAACGCTGAAGCACATGGGGAACTGTGAGTGTTTGGGCAGTACCATCCAGGAGCGTGTTGATGGTGATAAGAGTGAAACAGAAGGAGACAATGTGCTGGCTGCAGCAGGTTTGAGGCTGCTGTGCTGCAGCAGATGGAGGAGATAGGTGAGTAGGGTGTCATGGCAAAGACCTTGTCAACAGATAACTATCTGCAAATAACATCGCTTATGCAAGCCCCTGTGGCTGACTGCGGGAGTATCATGTTTTTCTATGCCACTGGAATATTATCACTAACTTTCATTGCTTCCGATGACACAGATTGATCCTTATGCTAAGATCAAATGACGTGTGTTAGTCTTCCAGATTGTGTCACAGTGGAAACTACTTTTGTACTGCTCAGCTGTTCTGTTTCTTTTTTTTCCTGTCAAATAAGGACTCCACATCTCCAGTGAAGTTAATCTGACCTCAGAGGCCAACACATTGTGTAAACCAAAGCCAATTGCATCCCATTATGGTGATAATTTTATAAGGGTTTCGTGCTAAAATGACAAATGTAATCACTGGTTTTAATCAGTTGTGCCAATCAGAGGCCTTTCCATGTTAATGAAAATGATAAAAATGAAATGGTTTTGGTTTCTCTTCAGACATATAACCTTTGAAACCTTTTTAGGGGGATGTGTTCATAACAGAGTTTTATAAAGATGATTTCAATAAACTGAAGACGGAATGTCGTCAAAAAAATTGTTAAAATCGTAACTTTGAAATAACAGAAGAGTTGTGATATCGTTGTCATCCATGTTGACTATTTGGTCTCAGGGTAATGATAGCCTGCTTTGGCCTATTTACTTCTTCAGCATCTTTTAACATTACTGGGTGATAAACAGTTAGGGTATGCAGTTGTAGAAGTATAATATAATACTATGATATTTCTTTCCTTTGAAATTTATTTTGACACTGTGTGCTGTCTTTGTGTCTAAAATGTCCTTATACAATGTACATAAAGTACAGCAATACTGCATTTTAGTGCATTTCTTTATAACTTTTGCACGAGAAACACAGCTTTAACTCACATGCACAATCACTAAAAGTTTTTCTTTATTTCACATATTTCCCTTTTGTTCCAAAATAACCCTTCCACACATCCACTTTGGGAAGTTTCAAGGAAAAAACAATGTTCTCAAGATAAAATCTCTAATCTACCAAAAACATGTTACACATAAGTCAGACAGAAAAACTCAAGTAGCCTCCGTGACACCAAATAAGTAAACAATTGCTTCAATAAACATGGAGACCCATGCAAGACGTAAATCAATCACAGCGGGTGATAAGGCGCTGTAATCATTAACTCTGTTCTGCTGAGGATTCATTTTGACTGCCGGGCCAATCAGCCTCCGTCAGCAGCTCTGCTCCGAGCGACTTTATCTCGGAGATTCTCTGTGAGGTCCTCGGGTCAGCACGCAATCCATTAACCCCCGCAGCTTGAATAACAAGGCACTAAATATTTAAAAATCCAACATTATCCTGTCGGCACACAGAGCCAAAATCTATAGGACGTTATTTAAGATTGAAAAATAAAAACAAAGGATTTATGAGTATTCGTGATTACTTTGAATGCACACACACTATAATGGAATAGTCTGCTGACCAGTGGTGGAATGTAACTGAGTGCATTCACTTAAGTAGTTTGAAGTTCTTGTACTTTACTGTTCTTTTCATGCCACTTTCTACTTCTACTCCGCTACATTCCAGAGAGAAATATTCTACTTTTACTCTACTACAATCATCTGGCAGCTTTAGTTCCTAGGTACTTTACACATTAATATGTTAAGACATGTAGTTTATGCAATCTGATGTTTTATTTTAAATGAAACTAGCCAACAATATAAGGGCCTACAAGTCGAGCTGAGATGATTGGGCCATTAAACACACAGCTGTTTGGATCCTTTACACTTAGGATTTTTCTGCATCAAATACTTTGACTTTTAATACTTTTAAAGGCCTACAAGGTAAATAGCATGTTCTCTTGTTGTACAAGATTAATGTTTTATTGTATACTGTCCCTGTCTTGAAATTACATACATAGTACATTTTCCTGATGATACTTACATACTTTTATTTAAGTAACGTTTTCAATGCAGGACTTTTACTTATAACAGAGTATTTTTACAGTGTGGTGTTGGTACTTTTACTCAAGTAATGGATCTGATACTGTATCTTAAGTCTCTTTTATATAGACCTTAGTGGTCCCCTAATACTGGATCTGTAGTCTCTTTATATAGGCCTTAGTGGTTCCTAATACTGTATCTGAAGTCTCTTTTATATAGACCTTAGTGGTCCCCTAATACTGGATCTGTAGTCTCTTTATATAGACCTTAGTGGTCCCCTAATACTGTATCTGAAGTCTCTTTTATATAGGCCTTAGTGGTCCCTAATACTGTATCTGAAGTCTCTTTTATATAGACCTTAGTGGTCCCTGATACTGTATCTTAAGTCTCTTTTATATAGACCTTAGTGGTCCCTAATACTGTATCTGAAGTCTCTTTTATATAGACCTTAGTGGTCCCCTAATACTGTATCTTAAGTCTCTTTTATATAGACCTTAGTGGTCCCCTAATACTGTATCTGAAGTCTCTTTTATATAGACCTTAGTGGTCCCTAATACTGTATCTGAAGTCTCTTTTATATAGGTCTTAGTGGTCTGAATACTTCTTCCACCACTACTGCAGTATCAGATCCTCCTGTAACCTTTCCTCAGACAGTTTAAACACTCATTAACTCTTTGTTTTTAACTCAGGTCTTTCTACCTGCTCAGGTGCATGCTGCTCTCTCCTGGTCTCCATGCGTTTGAACAACTCTGTCGTCTAATCAGGCTCTTATTTTGCATTTCAACGTCCCAGGCCTGTCAACAGTGGTGGAGGAAGTATCCCAAAACCTTTTCTTAAGTTAAAGTCCTGGATTCTTATTTCTTTTGTTGAGTAAAAGTGCAAAATGTGGGTGTGCATTCAAATTGCTGCTGCAGACCTGTGGAGCTGTGGTGGTGAACTCAGATTCTTTACTTAAGTAAAATTAGCATTATTAAAATATTCTTCTATTACAAATAAGGATTAAAATCGTAACCCCCACCATCCCCCTGTAAATTACACCTCCATCAGTACATTAGTTAAAAGTGCTTTGCTGGTTTCCACCACTAAGTAAAGTACCTTAAATGTATTGAGTACTGTATAGTTGTACTCAAGTCTGGTACTTAGGTGTTGTAAGTGACCTTCTGTGCCTACCAGTGGGACATTAAAATCACGCCTTATACTGCCATCATGTGGACGCGTAGCACACAAAGCACACACACAATTCACTGCAACAACCACACCACACTGCCACAAACTGTCGACTCACTGAATACAATATTCATGACATAGAATCCAATAATTGGGGTTGCTAAGATATTGTAACGTATTACACATTACTTAAATATTTTCCTCAATAAAGCCGCTCCTACCAACAGGCAACATTTAAAGCTTTCCACTTGTACAGCGCGTTTCTGTCGGAGGATTCAAGCAGCAGTGAACCAGAAACACACAATGTACTCGTGTGTTTAGTGTGTCAGCTTCCAGCAGCTTTGCTTCTCATAGCTCACCGGTTTGAACGCACTTTGAACAACACCAGCTTGTTGCTTGCCCTCCATTCTGGGACCAATCACACTGATTCCTGATTCTCAAAGCTCTCTCTCTCTCTCTCTTTCCGTTACCTGTGTCTGGGTCGATGAAGCGCAGCGTCCCATCCTGGCCATACATCCCGCTGAAGGCCGAGCCCTGACAGTGAGCCAGCCAGCTGCGCGAAGGCCCATGAGCCTCAGCGGCTCTCTCAGGCCCGGCCAGGCTGAGGCAGGCTGGGAGGAGAAGCAGGGCCACTGTTACTGAGTACTGCTGTCTGGCTTGTAAGGGCCCACAGCACCCAGGGCTGATCCCCCTAATGCCTGTCACAATGAGATTTGATTGGAGACTTGAACACCCGGATTAAAAGTGTCAAGTAATACCAACCCCCCCGAGACTTTCTGTGCCATAAAACCAGAGGCTAATGCATCTTTCACGGTTGAAAAAATTAGGAAATCAGCTGGGCCTCCAACTAATTCCAACACGCACACACACACACAAACACACATTTCATTATTATCATCACATCTGTCTATACATCTTTTTGGACTGTTTTCTCTGTGCATTGTCTATTTGTTTTCATCTTAATTATGTCAACCTTTGCTCTACTAGAATAATTTTTGGCACATTCCTGCCTAGCTATTTCATATTTAAAGGGTACATTACATATATTTTTTCGTATTTTTATTGTAATTTTGCTGCTTTCAAAAGTGCTTTGAAAAATGAATTTGAAGGTTTCCATGAACACTGACAGGAGCCATTTTGCCACCCAATGAGAGCTTTTACTGTTGCTTCCTTAACTACATGTTGCTGATGAGACGTCACTTTAGCTGATTCTGTAAAATCATGATGGACTTTTTGCTTTTGCTACGAAGTAAAAGATCTCAATACTTCTTCCACCGCTGTCTTCAGTTCAAATAGATTTCAGTCGATCAATGCAAACGCTGAATAAATGCACTGCATCTGTTTTTTAAAGACATTTTTAGGTACTGCATATAGGTTTTCTCATGATAAATCCTCCTAACCCACAGAGCAGCATGTAGGCCACTAACAGTGGACCTTATTCACCAAACCTTCTTAAAGGTCCCATGACATGGCGCTCTTTGGATGCTTTTGTATAGATCTTCATAGTCCCCTTATACTGTATCTGAAGTCTCTTTTATATAGACCTTAGTGGTCCCCTTATACTGTATCTGAAGTCTCTTTTATATGGACCTTAGTGGTCCCCTAATACTGTATCTGAAGTCTCTTTATATAGACCTTAGTGGTCCCTAATACTGTATCTGAAGTCTCTTTTATATAGACCTTAGTGGTCCCTAATACTGTATCAGAATTCCAGCCACTAGAGCCAGTCCCACAATGAGCTTTCCTTAGTATGTGTATCGGTTTACACCTATCACCATTTCTAGCCACTGGGGGGCCAGGCAGGCTGGGGGAACTCATATTAATGTTAAAAAACCTCATAAGGTGACATTTTCATGCCATGGGACCTTTAAGAACAAATTTCTTGTTAAATCCCACTTGTACAGTTTTCAAGAAGATTCCGGCATTCCCCAATGTTTTCTTATTTTGGGATTTGTTCTTAGATGAATAATTAAGTAATATTATACCTCCACTTCAGAATTACTAACGTTTTTTCTCTTTTGGAGTTGAGGCCTCCACTGTCTTTTCGACCTTTCTAAACAGGAACAGGTGCTAAACAGGAACAACAGGCATGAGCTTTCAATTTCCGAAGACATTGGGATTTATGATTCTGAGAACACACCTGCGAACAATTCTGCTGTTTAAAGACACGTCTTAGCAACTTTCATAAGAACAAATTTCAGATTGGAAGATATTGGTGAATGGGGGCCCATTTTGAATGAGGCACACCTTGCTGTGTTGACAAGATGTTGTTGTGAGTCATTTGAACCGCTAACTCCGAGGGTGTGTGTTGAGGCGCCTCTCTGTGGCCCTCTGTCAAGTCGTTCAGCTTTGTGGGCAAACACATATCCGCTGAGGAGCTGTTGAACGGCTGCTGTTCTGTTTGCATTCAGCAGGAGATTCTGCAAACAGCAGAGCTCGGGAGTTTGTCCAGGTTGTGACCGTTGGGCAATTAATCCCACATGTCTGACACAAGTTGTGTGTGTTGTAGGAAACCCTGCTAAAAACACTCGCTCTTTCCTGAATATGAACTGGAAGATGTCAAACAAACTGACTTAAGTTATCCCAACCAATCCCAATCAAGCTGCACAACGAAGCAACTTGCAACCAATACAGCCGCACTGTAATTAACACAGTCACTTTCTAATATGTCGTATTGACATACAGTCATGCATGTCCTTAGATGCTTTGCTGACCTTATGTTGGTTTGATGTTGATTTTAAGTTGATTTTCGAATGGTTTCTCTGTTACATGCTTGTGCTGTTAAACAAGAGTTTGTAGCACTGTGTTTGACACAAATTCCCTCTCTGGGACAATAAAGTCTGTTGTATTGTATTGTATTGTATTCTATTCTATTCTATTCGGTTCTATTCTAAGAGGACGGTCTGTTTCATTTTCTCTGCAGCGGAGTCTCTGACGGCGGTTTTGTGAGACATAACTGCCATACACTACTCTGATTTTGAAGAAATTGATCAAAATCTTTGACACGCTTGGCTTTTATTATTCATATTTCGGAATTTGCAATGCTTGCTAGAGTCATGTCAGCACAGGTTTGAAGAAAACAGCGTTTTGCAGTTTGTTTGGACAAAGAAGTATAATATAACCCGATCTAGGCCAAAAAGAGGCTTAGTGCAAGCAGCAGCCAAAGAATGCATTTGTAACATAAATGTCCTGCTTTTGGAAGATTTGCTGAGCATGCTGTGTACTGGATAAACAAACCCTTTTAGAAAATGTTTGAGAGACCATTCATGGACGACAGAGGTGGCTAATGCAAAGGCTTTAAAAATCAAGGGCATGTGACACATATGTAAAATTCAATTTTCTAGTTTGGACTCCTTTTTTATAGCATGTAGTTTAAAGGATAAGGCAAAAAAAAACGTGTTAGTCCATCTATAACAAACATACTTTCTCCCCTGTCTGTGGCCCATTTGTACCTACTAAAGACATATCCTTAACCCTCAAGTTGTCCTCGGCTCAAATGTGGCCCATTTTTTGTGTTAAAAAACTGGGACATAAGCCCTGAAAATGTCAACATTAGAAATATAAAAAAAACATCAAAGAAGCACCCACAACATTGAAAAAGTGACAAAAATGTCAAAAAAAAGCGATAATAGTGTTTCATGGTGGACTTGAAGAAAACAAGGGTTAAAAACAGGTGATGAATGTCCGCTGTCATGTTAGAAAAATGATCAGTTATTTATAAACATATGGGAACTGTAGTTTATGACAAACTATTAATAGCTAACAAATGTAATACCCAGTTAATACTCCAGTGAGTATTTGGGGCAGCAGGTGTATGTGGGATTGAGTCCGAATAAAGCACAGTGTGGGTTCATGTTGAAGAAACCCAGAGCAACAGTATGGCTTTTTAATGTTTTTTTGGAAAACAATATAAGAAAAATAAAGAACATAACCAGACGTGCTGATTGCGTTGAACGATGCCTCAGATTGTATTCGATGTGTGCAATGCCATCATTTTCTAAAGAGGATTATCCTCAACGTGATCAGATCTTTGTGTGGTTGTTCATATCTTGTTGACAGCGATATTGTCACTTTTCCCCCCAATGTATTATCATAGTGTAATTACTGGCATCATTGGTAGTTTAATATGAAAGATTTCAAATGCCTAATAAACACAAATCAAAATACAATACACATTGTGTGCATGTCCTTTTTATGTAGTATATGCATTAACTGTGTCATAACTGCATGATTATTTATATACAATTATTTAGCCTTTTGTCTTTCATAACTGAATGAACTGAACTCTGACCTGAACCTAGTCAAACTTTGACATGTATATTTGCTCCTTTGAATATTTGACCGATAGAAAAATGGAGAAACTGAGGAAAAAAGGGCTTTTTTTAGCTCTTGCACCATGTATTTTTGTTGAACCTCCTCTTATGGAATATCCTACAATCTGCTCCACAACAGAGGCATTGTTTGCCGACAGATGATGAGGCAAATACATTTTTTGAAATGAACATAATGATGAATACATCTTCTTAGCATCCGATCTACCAGGCTTGTTTGCATGATCATCAGAGGCACTGTACCTGCGTCCAGCACTTAGCCGGGCCCGAGACAATTGTGATTGTTTTAAAGAAATGCCAACATTTTCTCCCATCCCAGAATGCTGTGTGGACTGGCCAGACCTTCATTTGCCGAGCTGTGGAAGAAGGTCTGGCAGACTAACAGCAGCCCGGATCACCAACTAGCATTGTAAGCAGTTACAATGTCACTAAACTAGAACCAAATGTTTTCACGCCACAGTTAAAATGCCATGGAGCTCAAAAATGCAACTGTCACATGTGATCTGTTACTTTTCTCCATGTGCGATTTGGTCCGTGCTGTACCTGGTGGGCCGTCCCGGCCAGGTCTCCCTCGGAAAAGAGATTTCAATCTCAAGGGACTTCCTGGTTAAATAAAGGTCAAATTAAAAAATGATAATAATGCATTAGATGTAAGGCGACATGCAGTGAAGAATACAATGTCACAAACTGGCTAAAGGTGGAACAGAAGCGCCTAAGTCCCTTTCTGTTGCTGGGCCGTTAGCCTTTTTATTAATAGAAATAAGATGCTGCAATAGATTGCAGAGAAATGGGGTGAGCAAGCATATGGATATGGCTGGGATATGTCTAATTATAGGTGGGTTAACATGACCAGAAAAAATCAATAATAACATCTCTCCCAGGCTTTCACAATAACATGGATCACACAGCAATATCTGTTCAGGGGGAAACCAACTCTTTAGCCACATTCATCAATATTTGGGTAATTTTTTTGTCATTTGGCCAGACCTTTGTAAATATTTGCATCTCCTCATCCCAATGTGACATGCAAATCATTCAACGAATGACCACAGGAGTAAAAACCCAACTTCCATCAACCGCTGTGTCTGAAAGCCGCTTTCATTGAGAGAGTTCATAACAGACATCGCAGGAGGAACGTACTGTAAGAAGTCTGCAGCAGCAACGTGAAGAGAGTACAGCATCACATACTGGAGCCATAATAAAATATTAAGCTTCTTCATATTTCAGGCTTTACAAAGAAGATGTTTTCAGCCCTTCAGGTTCCAGAATAAAACTAACTTTTCAAAACTCCTTTGTGTATCAACTGCCCCAACAACATCCAGCTCAAATCCTTTCAAATCATCCTCTTATCCAGTGGTGGAATGTAACTAAGTACATTTACTCAAGTACTGTACACTAACAGTATATTTGTTGAGCCATTTGTACTTTACTTGAGTCTTTCTTTTCATGCATCTTTCTGCTTCTAATCCTTTACATTTCAGAGAGAATATTGGACTTTTTACTTCACTACAGTCATCTGACAGCTTTAGTTACTTAGATTTTTTCACATGAAACACATGTAGTTTATAAAATCTGATGTTTTATCATAAATTACAGTACCCAACAATATAAGGGCACACAAGTCCAGCTGAGATGATGAGACCATTAAACACACACCTGTTTGGATCTTTTACACTTTTTCTGCATTGAGTACTTTTACTTTAAATACTTTAAGTACATTTTCCCAATACAGAATTTTACTTTGGAAACACTTCCAATGCAGGTTTTTTACTTGTAACAGAGTATTCTTACAGTGTAGTATTAGTAGGATCTGAATACTTCTTCCACCACTGCTCTCATCCCCCTGAGACTTGATATAGTCCCAACTGCTCTGACATCTCCAAACCCTTTGAACCCTCATCACCATCACCATCAAGCCCAGCTGCCGTGGCCTTTCCTAACAACCTCCACCTCGCTGACACACCTCCTGGATCACAGCCGTGTGAAAAGGGCAGACACAAATGGCGATGATGCTTCCACTCTGAATCTGCTCAGATCCGGCAGAACTCTGGAGCCGCTGCACAAACCGCCGACAGAGAAAGGAGAATCAAGCAGCCGCCATACTCAACCTTTCTTCCCCCCACTGAAACCACCGGGCCGACATGAGAAAAACAATACCTACAATAAGTGTGTACTCACCAAATGGAAGTTCCATACTTGAAGTGACTTGTGTGTTTACATTGACCATTTCGTCCTCTGCTTCCTCTCCAAGATGCGTTTAAAATCCGCTTTTTCCTCCCTCCACATAAAGGTGTAAAATGTGGAAGTTTGGTTGCTGCAGTGGGAGAAGGCTGTTGTTGGTGCAAGGTAAGGCCGGTGTTGCCGCTGTTATCTTATTGATTTTCCTAATCTGGGCAAATGTGGGTGGGGAGGTTAAACAGTAACCAGGCTCGTATGGACACCAATCTATATAGCAGCTGTAACTAAGGCAACATGATGATAGAAACTCAAATAGACATGAAGTTATGATGTGCGTTTCCCCTCTTTCTCATCCCCAAATGGCAGTTTTTCTAGACACAGATTAGGAGTGAATAGGAACGCTGGATTGGAAACTGTATTCATGGTAAAAGGAGAGAGAGAAAGCTGGAGGCTGGAGAGTGACAAAAGACAGGAGGAGTGGAGAATGTACCGAGGGTGGGAGCGGACTAACTGGGGATGACGAGTGACGTCACCACTTTTGTTTTGACCCAGGAGAAAATGTTGCTGACGGATATAGAATGGCCTGAATCACCTGTGGATGGCAAAACACCCACCGACATCTCATTTTAAAACCTTATTTTCAGTCTCCTGGCTGAAATGGAAATGTCCCACCTGTTACTTCACAATGGTCATTTTGCACCATGCAGATCCATCTGATACAGTTTACAAATTTCACAAGCAAGTTGTTTTCTGAGGTGTTTAACATGACAACCTTGTACAATCGTGTAAATATTGGACGTGATGAATTAGACATCGGATTGATCACTTTTCACATCATTGGTAAACAGCATGAAAATCCAAGGCATTCTTGTTGAAGAAAATATTTGAAAAATCCTTTATTGACGCGGCTAATGCATAGCAAAAGGTAAAAAATACGCACCATTGCGTTGCAGCACACATTAGTTTTCAGGGTGTTTATGTAATTCACAGTCTCTTAAAGAATAATTTGACACCTTTTGCCTGTGTACTTAGAGTTTGAGAAGATTGATCGAATCTCCTGTCTACATTAAATACAAAGCCACACCTCGCAGTCAGTTAGCTTAGCTTAGCATAAAGGCCGGAAATGTTTAGCAAACTAGCTAAAGGTGGAAGAGATGCGCCTGAGTCCCTTTAGCAGGAGTGATAGCAATATGTTGCTGCAGTAGAGCGAAGAGAAATTGGGGGGGGGGGGGGGGGGGGGGGGGGGGGCAATGCTGTGTGGACTCACCAGGTTCTGTAAATGCAAGACCACAGTATGCATAATTCATTCATAATACATAAGCTGCCAAATAAAAGGTCATTGAAGTCACCAAAGTGCTTTGGTGCTCTTTAATTCAATTTCAATTTTATTTATAGTATCAAATCATAACAAAAGTTGTCTCAAGACACTTTACAGATAGAGCAGGTCTAGACCACGCTCTATAATTCATAAAGCCCCAACAATTCTAGTAATTCCCCCGAGAGAAAGCGTTTGGTGTGACAGTGGCGAGGAAAAACTCCCTTTCAGGAAGAAACCTGGGACAGACCCAGGCTCTTGGTAGACTGAGTCTGACGGTTCCGGTTGGGGGGGGATGAACTGTGACTAAAATTAGTAGTCGTAGTAGTTCATGTCATAGCAGGGCGCTGCAGGGCGTTATAGGGCATGCAACTACTGTGGCGTGCATAGCAGATCATAGGTGGACACAGGTTCTTCACACTTTTGTTTCTTATGCTGCGTTCTATTATTTATCCAAGTAGGAATTCCGACTAGAAAGTCAGACGCTGCCTAGCAACACGCCCCCTTTTCCTCGGATTTCCGAGCTCGGAACAACCCTTGTGGACCCTGAGCAAGAATTTCCAATATTTGAGGCCCGAGTCGGATCGTTGAGGATAATAGAACGCAGCATGAGGAACTCGGTTCTCTGGTTGAAAATGGTATCCATATCTAATATTTTACATGTTTGCTACGTGTGTGTGTGTGTGTGTGTGTGTGTGTGTGTGTGTGTGAACTGGTTGGAGGCCCAGCTGATTTCCTCATTTTTTCGACCATAAAAGCAGCATTAGCCTCCGGTTTTATGGCACTCGTAGGGGTAAATGGAAAGATTTAATGAGGGGAAAGGCAGGACAGAATACTTCCTGCAGCAGCAGTATGTAAACACAGAGTAGGCTGGTGATTATATATAGGGATGATACCATAGACATGGATGATACTGCATCATCAGTCATTTTTAACACTAATGTTCTGTCACGGGGAAGCGTAAATTAAACACATTCACTGGATGGATTTGACATGCTGAACATTTGAATATAGGTTCAAAAGAGGATCAATAACACATCCAAGGTCAGAGTAAATACAATCTGTATAAAAAAGTGCTTAATTTTTGGGTCAATGCCTTTCAATGTCATTCAAACCAACAAATTCATCAACAAAAAAGTGCAAAAACTCTCCGTAAATGTCTTCAAGGAGTATAACAAGTATTTCACCCAATGAAAGAAAATGTACCACTACATTAAAGTGTGTAAAACATTCGTTCATCAAGATTTAATTCAAACATAGTGGTAACTGGCCAGCTGCTTCGTTGAGTTGTGTAGGGGGACTTCACACGGATTATGACTTTGTCTTTTGTCTCTGTCCAACATTACAAACACATTTCAAACCCTGTGTTGTGTTAAGTTCTTGAGAGTCTTTTGGGTTTTCTGTTATGTGAGCATTGGTTTCTCCAGCAGGAGCCGCCGTAGCTGGACGGACAGACGGAACAAGGCTTCCCGCTCTTATAGGGAGCCTCGCCCACCCAGTTTCCCCTGAAACACAAATCAACACTACGTTAGCTGTAAGGCATGTTACATGTTGGACTAATACCTATGAAAGCAGGGATCTTCAACAGGGGGTCCAGGGCCCCTAGGGGGACCTTCAAATGATTGTTCAATTTTGAAACCTTTTTAAAAAATGAAAAATTCATCCAACATATTAATAGCACATATAAATCCTGGCCTGTAGGTAAGGTAGCCATCCACGTACACAGTTCATCCTAAGGATTCACATGACATGACAAAACATGATTTATAAAATCATACCAACAGTTATTAGGCTATTTGAATAGGTCAGTGTTTTTTAGGCTAGCCTACAAGTTATAGTTTGCCCAATTTAATTTATACATTTTATGTAGTAAGGGGTCCTTGCTTCGTCTTTTTCAGTTAAGGGGTCCTTGGCTTAAAAAAACGTTGAATACCTCTGTAATTTCTTTCTTCTAAGTTTATTTTTTGGGGCATGAAAGGGGGAGAGAGATGGGGGATGATACCCAGGTTGGATTTGAACCCGGACCACTGCAGGAGTACGCCAACACTCTTACTGGGTGACCCTAAAGACCCCTGTATTAAAGGATAAGACAGCACAACAACCCATAAAACAACTACATTCTCACTGCCAACGTGTCCAACACGAGGCTCAGAACCCCTCGGGGTCTCTGGGAATCCCTTTGGTGTCATTTTTCAACATGCTTGGTCAGGATCCGTTAGTCAGGGTTAGGAAAAGATCAAGTGTGAGTTTAAAAGATTTTAGTTTTACGTTACACACGGGACACAAACATCATCAGACATCAACCCCAGTCTCGGGGGTGAAAGTTTGCATGTTTGACCCATCGACCCCCCAAAACTGCCTCATTATGCAGAGCATATTACCTTGTCTAACAGCGCTGCAGACCAGCAGCTGCTCTGCCAGTGGTGTATACCAAGACTCCTGTACCGAAAGCTTTCTGGCTCCTTTGTAAGGGCCGTTTCAAAGCTCCAGCCCCTAGGAGCAAGGAGCGAGCATCTCTAAGGAGCTATGATCCAGGACACACGAGTGCAGGCTTCCAGAAAGCCCCGCAGCCGAAAGCCGTTGCTAACTCCGCCCATTCAACAGCCTGATTGTATTTTTTCACAAAGTCAAACTCTTCATTTAACCCTTGGGTTGGTTTTCCATCAAAATTGAAAGTCAATACTTTAGTTGATGCTTTTTAGTCAATGTTTTTAACCTTTTCTTATGTTTTTGTCCCTTTTTCCTACACTTTTTTCAATGTTTGTCACTTTTTTGGACGTTAACAGTACATAACACTAACTTATTAACTATAGTTTTACAGTTATTTTTGGAATTTATGGTCAACAAACCAAATTTTTAGGACATTATACTTAATGTTGGAGTCAGAAAAGCAGAAATTAGGAATTATTTAGATTAAAATTAAAGAAATGTATGTTGATGGATAATCACAGACTGGAATATTTCAACTTTTACTCAATGCTATTTCAAAAGCACTCCAAATGTTATAAAATTGAATAAGACGCCCCAAAATGAATGAAAGTAGAAATTTGTATTTGCCAAAGAGCGTTGTGTGGAATCAATCATGTTATTTGGGGGAATTAAAAAGAACATTGAAATAAGAAAACGGGTCAATTTGACCCGAGGACAACATGAGGGTTCAGCTCTTCTTACTTTATGGAGTAGTTGCAGACCAGCAGCGTCGCCTCCCTCCAGGTGCTCCCAAACACGTACATGTGAGAGCACTTCCTGACGGCACATCCCACTCGGTTGGTGCTCGCCCACACCATCTGAAGAAAAACCCATTTAAACAATTATATCTATAAATTGAAATCTTATGACTGTACAGAAACAACTGAGGTGGGTTTAGGGGGCTGGATCTTAGATTTATCGATGAAAAACAACAACAATTAATATTTCTTTTGGACCCGTCCCCCTCAAAATCTCAAAACAAGATATTTATGTCATTGTGGGTGAATGTGTCTCCATTGTGTCTACATAAAAGGTTGTACAGCCAATGAACAAGTGAGCTGGGATCAGGCTGCAGCTCTTTGGGTGCTGAGGATTGGGGCATCATGACATTTAATGCCCCCTCTGGGTTTCAAATATTAAAATACATTTGATCTGATGACACGGGAGTCAATTTGTGATGCTCCACCTCTCATGCCCAGGTCTATTCTGTTCCTCAAATCGGGCGTATTTTTTCTTTCTAGCAACAGAGAAATGCCGGTTGTCCTCTCTGCTGTATATCATCCTCACAATATTATTAACAGCTGCTACTCTCAATGATGTATTTTCATTTGTTGCCAGAAAAGCATGAAATATAATAAAGGAAATGTATAAAACTGGGACGAGATAAAGGGGAAAAATACCTTTCACACTTTTCTTAAAAATGTCAGGCCATCCTCCCTTCAGCAAGACCAACCTATTACATATGTGAGCCCTCCCCCCCCTCTTCCTTTTCTGCATCCCAATCCCCCCACCCTGATAATGTCATACAGTCCCTGAATAAAATAATCACGGAAACATGATTCTTTGCCATCTTCCTCTTCATTCATATCCATGTGAACAGAACTTTCAGGAAAGTTAAGTAAACCATGAGCATAGACCGTTAATTGGGAACTCTGAACTCTTTGAGTGCACAAAATGAACAAATCCACCTGGAACCCCTCCTCAGTCCAAAGGAGAAGCTCTACCTGGGTGTAGTGGGAGCACACCGATCCACTGCATCTGCTGGGGAAGGAGAAGTGATGCCTCTCCTCGTACCAGGACTGGACCAGATCAGTGATGGACTGGTACCTGTCACCAGTGGTGGAAGAAGAATTCAGATCCTTTACTTCAGTAAAAGGTGTGTGTTTAATGGTCTACACATCTCAGCTGGACTTGTGGACCCTTATCTTGTCGGCTAGTTTCATTTATAATAAAACATCAGATTTTTATAAACTACATGTGTTTTGTGTGCAAAAATCTCAAGGTCCCATGACATGAAAATTTCACTTTATGATGTTATTTAACATTAACATGAGTTCCCCAAGCCTGTTTATGATCCCCCAGTGGCTAGAAATGGTGATAGGTCTCTATAAAAGAGACTTCAGATACAGTATTAGGGACCACTAAGGTCTATATAAAAGAGACTTCAGATACAGTATTAGGGACCACTAAGGTCTATATAAAAGAGACTTCAGATACAGTATTAGGGACCACTAAGGTCTATATAAAAGAGACTTCAGATACAGTATTAGGGACCACTAAGGTCTATATAAAAGATACTTCACATACAGTATTAGGGACCACTAAGGTCTCTATAAAAGAGACTACAGATACAGTATTAGGGACCACTAAGGTCTATATAAAAGAGACTTCAGATACAGTATTAGGGACCACTAAGGTCTCTATAAAAGAGACTACAGATACAGTATTAGGGACCACTAAGGTCTCTATAAAAGAGACTTCACATACAGTATTAGGGACCACTAAGGTCTATATAAAAGAGACTTCAGATACAGTATTAGGGACCACTAAGGTCTATATAAAGAGACTTCAGATACAGTATTAGGGGACCACTAAGGTCTATATAAAAGAGACTTCAGATACAGTATTAGGGACCATTACGGTCTATATAAAAGAGACTTTAGATACAGTATTAGGGACCACTGAGGTCTATATAAAAGAGACTTCAGATACAGTATTTGGGGACCCCTAAGGTCTATATAAAAGAGACTTCAGATACAGTATTAGGGGACCACTAAGGTCTATATAAAAGAGACTTCAGATACAGTATTAGGGACCACTAAGGTCTATATAAAAGAGACTTCAGATACAGTATTAGGGGACCACTAAGGTCTATATAAAAGAGACTTCAGATCCAGTATTAGGGGACCAGTGAGGTCTATATAAAAGCATCCAAAGAGGACCATGTTATGGGACCTTTAATGTGTAAAGTAACTAAAGCTGTCATATTTATGTAGTGAAGTAAAAAGTAGAATATTTCTCACTTAAATGTAGGGGAGTTGAAGTAAAAAGTGGCATGAAATAAAAAAAGACTAAAATAAAGTACCTCAACATGTTTACAATACTTGAATACATGCACTTAGGTATGTTCCACCACATCCAACACACACGGTTGTATCATTATATAACCTGTATTTAGTGAATATTAAGACCGTCAGCCTCGAGAGCTGGTTCTCTTGGCTACCTTCCTGTAGTGACGGACAGGTTCTGGCCCACGTATCTCATGACGTGTGTCGGACCGTGATCCCAAACGCATCGTGAAGCCCAGGAGTCGGCCAACTCGGCGAGTCCCTCGTCCCAGAGCTGGGGATCCGCCAAAGAGAGAGGAAAAAGAGAGAGAAGCAGAGGTTGTTGGGGTCAGATTCAATAATAAAAATTATATTATGAATCGACTACTATAACCAATATTACTTGCCATTAACTTTCACGTTTAAAGAAGGTCACAAAATATGTAAATGGCCATAAACTGTTGGTATTAAGCTTAAATTAAAGTAAGAAAATATCATATCTTTTGTGTATTATGTATCAGCTTTGCATGAAAATATCTATTCCCAATATTTGCCAAAATTTACAAAGAAAAAAAGTGAACAGTAAATAATCCAACATAGTGACAATATATACTGTAGATAGATATAGCAAATGTAGACATGGTGAAAATATAGTACATAGTACATATAGCTACAGTGATAATATAGTACATAGTTTATATGGATATAGGGATGATATAGTACATAGTATCTATATATACATAGTATATACAGAAATAGTGATGATATAGAACATAGTTCCTATGTAATAATTATTTACTTAAGTTACGTGTACTATTAAACTGAATAATGGGTAAAACAAATGGTATAGACTTATTTGGGAGGAGAAATTGTGCGTAAAAAATTACTACAACACCGATACAGAGCATTAGAAGTAACTGTATTAAACTGAGTACTTTATACACTGCTGGGTCATGTGACTTAACTCAAGCTTTAAAAAATGTAGTGGAGCAAAAAACATGATATTTGTCTACACAATGTAGTGGAGTAGAAATTTAAAGGGATGGCATAAAATGGAAAAAGTCAAGTCAAGCCAAGGGCGTAGCTCTGGGTTTTCAACATTGGGGGGGGTAGATCTCCACCTTTAGGCAAAAGTTTAATTTTGAGCATCAAACACTTCATTTCTGGTGAATTTTTCTGTTTGTGCCTTTTCTGCATCAATTTACAGGTATTTATTATTCGATATTTGGGGGGGTGCAATGGCCAGTTTTGATCATTGGTGGGGGTTGTGACCCCCCATCTTCCCTGTGTAGTAGCCCTGTGAGTAAAGTACAAGTACCTTCAAATGTTACTTGAGTAAATGTACTGTTACATTCCACCACTAGTCCCTGGTCTGATTCCCAGAGTTCCCTCACCATGAACTCCATATTAGCGGCGGGGGGGAAGACCTGGGAGCGGACTCGGTTGTGGTAATCCAGAAGAGCGTTAATGTCTCGTGATGAAATGGCTCTCTTCCGTCTGCCGGTGGGCATCCTGAAGCCTGAAGCCCGGGTCATGTTGAGCGGCTCTGGCGCAGCAGGAACTCCCACGTGAGGCATCACCCGCAGGGCGCCAGCCATGTGAGGCATCACCCACAGGGTGGCAGCCATGTGAGGCATCACCCACAGGGCGCCAGCCATCTGAGGCATCACCCACAGGGTGGCAGCCAACAGGAGCTGAACACAGGCAGCACCCATCGGAGGCCACCTCCCTGCACCACACTGGGGAAGAGACACGGTTCAGCTGAAACACTCATTTCCTGGGCTAAGGTCTTCTTTTTCCCACTGGGAAGCAAACTCTTGAAAGTCCTGTGTCCATCCTCCCCAACCTCATCCTTCGGCTCATTTTAGATAGAAAATATTGAAACAGGGGGTTGATTACCTTGATCTAGCAAACAATTGTGACAAATCTTGGAATATGAATGCATTACATTTGCATTACTAAACAAGATGTTAGTTAAGTCCCATAGCTCCTTTGGTACCAACACAAAGAGTCATTCATTATCTGTTTACAGTGTATACTATGCTAGTACAGGAGGAGTTAAAGTTGTGACAATGCTAAATAGGAAGTTTTATTTTTTTAAATAAAGTGTAATAATGAAATGACAGTTAGGACACTGTTCATGTATTTGAATCCTTCATTTGAGAGGTTGGTGCTGCCATGTAAGCCAAGTCTGTGCTAAATTCAGCTCATTTAGATAGAAACTAACAGGTGGTTTATTAACCTGACATTAAAAAAAGAATGACACATCTTGGAATCTGACTGCATTACATTTTGCATGCTGGCAAAGTCAAACAGTACCTGTTGTCCTTTTAAAAGTCAGTGATTGGTTGGGATGACATGATTAAAGTGATTCATCTTTCTGAGCATTTAAATTTCCTTTAACCGTCTTTTGCGTACTATATAGTGTCTTAATGCCCCCCCCCCCCCCTTCGAACCTCAGCGGCTTTTGCTTGTGGACCAGACAGGTGCATCAAATCTATTGCATTTGCCTTTGCACAAGAAATAAAAGCTATATTTGTATATGTAGATATGTTACTATAGCAATCTGTCTATCTGCCTATCTATCTATCTATCTATCTATCTAACTATTATCTATATATATCTATCTATCTATCTATCTATCTAACATCTGTCATGTTGACATGAAAATGGAGGTTTCACTAGTCAGTAGTTGTCCACAGATTCCATTACAAACAATGAAAAGTAACAAGCTTTCCACTAAAACATTATTTAAAGGCAAGTGTGGCAATACTCCCTTAAACAAATGTAAAGAGTTAATTTGGCCAAAAAAACAAAAAAAAAACAGAATCAACCCGCACCATTTAAATTCATATTCCCTGGAGTACATACTAAATGACTGGGGAAAGTAAATAGATCAGAGATCTGTTTCTTGGAAATGAACAGTTACTGCAAAGGTAAATGAAAGAACACAATGATGCACTCACAATCTCCAAGAAAGCCATTTCAAGTGTGTTATTAATCAGTAAGGCAGTCATCAGCCAGCACACTCGTTACATAAAGAGACAAAAAGCTGCTTCACAAACCTTCATCAGTGGATCCTTTCCCAGAGAGAAGCAGAGGAGATCCTCTCTTCAACACCAGGCTCTGCAAACAAGCCAAGGTCCTGCGTGGCGGGGATTTAACCGGGAACACCAAGCCCTCCTGGACGCTTGTCCTTCAGCTGAGCAGTCTCTGGCTCTTCCCTGCGCTCCACTGTAGAGAAAACCAACTACAGGAAATTGCCTTTCAGACCAGAAGTCATGAAATATTTTCATTGTTTACACTGTAAAAAAAAAAAGAAACGGTCAAATGACAGGCAGCAGCAGCTGCCAAAGAATCTTTAAAATTAATATATAACACCTTCATTAAAATACATAATACGTAATTATTCAAGGTTTTTGCGCAAAACGTTTCTTTAACAGATTTTGTTATGGCATAATACTATCAACAGGGTTGTTATTTTGCATATAATGTCCATGATTTTGCAGACTTTCGTACACAATTTCCAACAACACGTAAACGTGTTGAGTTACTTTCCATGAATTTAGGATTATTCATTTTTTGTGTCGAGGTTCTACATCATGTCTGATTTCTTGGATCAAAGAAATGTGCAACAACTTACTCTATCGCCCACATATTAATCTTAATCTCACTTTGTAAACGCATACATCATGACACCGTGTGGACGATGTAGATTAAAGGACAATTTAATTGTGTAGTAATGTACAGTATCATCAACATTTCCTATGAAGGACATATTTTATATAACACCTGTGTCATATTATATAGTTTAAGGTTCAGCTTTGTTGCATTATAATACAGGAATGCACAATGAAACCCAACTGCAGCCCCCCCCCCTCCACACAAAAATGTGTTAAAACATATTCAAATCATTTTTTTGGGGGGGGGGGGGAGGGGGCATTTTAGCCTTTAATAGACAGGACAGGTGCAGACAGAGAGCGGGGGGAGACGTGCAACCAATGGCCACAGGTCGGACTCGAACCCTGAGTGCAAATTCTCAATTAGACAATTATGTAATAATTGTTACAGGCCTACCTGAAAGAAGACGAGCCACTCAGGTGAGCCCTCCGGAGTGGACCCTTCAAAGGCTTCAGGTCCCAGACTTCCACACCCAGACTTTGGGACGGGGGGTCTAAAATCCACACAGGGCTCCATCAAAGAGGCTGTGGGGGCCCCTGGCACACAGCGGGTCAACAACAATTCAGGTTCACCTAAAACCTGGGGGGGGGGGGTCGTGTCCTGTTGTTGGTCTTTGAGCTCGGTCTTTTGATTTACCTGAAAGACCCCTTCACATAGAGTACTTCTTTAGTCAATCTTTTGTGTTTCTGTTTTGTTATTGAGAGAATTAAGAGCATTATTTTTATTATTATTATTATTATTATTATTAATATTATTATTATTATTATTATTATTATTGTTATTATTGTGGGTTCTAACTAGTTTCATCAGCTGGATTTGGTCAGTTGTGTTTGAATGAATGAATGAAAGCTTTATTTCTAACTTAAAAATAATACATTAAAGGTTAACCCTTGTGTTGTCCTCATGTTGTCCTCATGTTGTCCTATATCGATGTTCTTTTTAACTCCCCAAAATAACATGATTGATTCCACCCAACGCTCTTTGGCAAGTACAAATCTCCACTTTCATTAATTTTGGGGCGTCTTATTAAATTTTATAGCATTTTAACAATTTTAAGTGGTTTTGAAATAGTATTGAGTAAAAGTTGACATATTCCAGTCTGTGATGATCCATCATTGTGTACATTCCTTTATTTTTAGTCTAAATAATTCCTAATTTCTTCTTTTCTAACTCAAACATTAGGTATAATCTCCCATGAATGAGCTTTATTGACCATAAATTCCAAAAATAACTGTGACAAATGTGGGGGAAAAAAGCATCAAAAGTGTTGAAAAAGGGACAAAAACATAGATTTTAAACTGTCAACAACGGAGTTGATTTTCAATTTGGACGGGAAGACACAAGGGTTAAAAAAAGAATACACAAAAAAAACAATGTTAACTTAACATGTCTGAAAATGAACAGAGTTTGGAGTCATAAGTGAACCCTTGTACCAGGAGAATCAGACGTTTATATTTAGCCGTGGCCACATGCGTGTCAGATCTGGCACGTAGTTATCATTTCTATCATGGGACATCAAAGACGGGGAAATGTTAAAGAGCAGTAGAAAACAGACGGAGCAAACGGGTGGAGCTGTGCAGACAGAATGACAGATGGGTGAGGACTAACTGTCCTTGTGGATTAGACATTTTTGGGAAAATCTTCGCTGGATGATATGAAAATCAGAAGGAAAGGTCAAGGGCTGCAGCCAGAAAGTCAGTTTACTCAGCGAGGGATCTGCTGCCCACCGCCACACAACCAAGACACACACAGGGTTAAAAGGACAGGAACCGGCACAAACCCCCACTTAACCCTTGAGTTGTCCTCCCAGGCTAAAAAACAGACAAGAATTGGACCTTATCATCCCTTTTTCAGACTTTTTTTTAGTTTTCACTACTACTAGTTTTACTCTACTTTTCGGAATTCATGGACAATAACGCTCATTTATGTTCAGAGATTTCCCTTATTATTAACTATTCACTCATCATTCTCATGTCTCACTTATTATGGATTACTTATTCATCGTTCTCTATTCCAGAGCTGTTTTCACTGTTCATATTGTAATATAATAACACATTTTTATGCTCCACATTTAAAATAACTATCACAATTCACTCCTGCATACTTTGCACTCGTCATTGCACTATTGCCTCTATATTGTTTCTGTCCAGAGTATATATACATTAGTGTGTGTGTGTGTGTGTGTGTGTGTATATTGTTTGCTTGATTTTGTATGTGTAAGCGTAATATGATGAATGATGAAGAAAGGTTCCTCATGTGTGTCCCCATAACTGGCAAATAAAGCTGATTCTGTTTCATTAGCAAGGCTACTTTTACTTTTATCCTAAATAAGTACGTCTCCAAGCCTGTACTTTGTTACTTTTACTTGAGTAAAGAAGTTAAATTAGATAAATACTTCCGCTAATAACAGAGTATTTTTCAACACAAGTATTTGTACTTCTACTTGGGAAAGGAGTACTTTTTCCATCTCTGGCTGGACGTTACAGCGTGGTCCGGAGTGTTGGAATCATCTCCGAGCTGAGTCCAAGGAGTTTTGTTAGAGTTATGATTCGATACATTTATCCATGTAGTTATTTCAAGTATGTGCGTGATCGATGTGGATGTGTTTTTGTATTTGAGAAGTTTTGTATTTTGCACTTTTGTGGAAAAAACTTTGTATAAAACCCATTTTCTGAGTTTTTTTCTGGATTTCTTCTGTTTTAAGTTGAGACACGTGGCTGTGGTATTAGATTTGTGTGTAGTCCTTCTGATATGCTTACAGTAGTGTTTTCAAATCATTTTACAGATGCTTGAAATGGATGGAAATAGAATAGTTGTAGCTGTAGCGCTTTTATTTTGGTAAAACATTTAGGCGTGAAAGCATGTATTTTCAAGTGTGTTTAACCCTTCTGTTGTCTTTCTGTCAACCATGATCACTTGTTTACAACACTTTTGTCACTTTTTCAATGTTGTGGGTGCTTTTTTTGACAATGTTGGTGTCTTTTCCAAAGGTTTTTGATATTTTTAATGTTTTTCGTGACAAAAAATAACTAAAAAATGAACTGAAAACGGGTTGGTTTGACCCAAAGACAACATGAGGGTTAAAGAGGTTGATAATTCCCAGCAACCTTTGACACTCTGCACAGCCAAGCCTTGTGATCAGCCAGCCGGGACGTATGCCGGACACTTTCTAACGTTTCAACCCGTTTCTCATACTCGCTTGAGATTTTCATTCCCAAAGAGGGTCCCTCCAGTGTTTGCTTATAGCATGTTCACATCGGGGATACCTGCAGGCGGGCAGCAATAGAGGCAAATTGTGAATTTTCTATGTATCAGTATGCATCAAATGTGCTATGTGTTGTGTGAAGGCTTATTTACTCCAAACACAGATATCCAGTTTAAATCCTTAACCTTTGTGTTGTCTTAAAAAAATTAAAT
Organism: Etheostoma cragini; assembly: GCF_013103735.1. Classification (NCBI taxonomy): domain Eukaryota; kingdom Metazoa; phylum Chordata; class Actinopteri; order Perciformes; family Percidae; genus Etheostoma; species Etheostoma cragini. The sequence continues at coordinate 1,506,055 of NC_048413.1, read as the reverse complement.
TAAAAATCAAAACTTTTGACACTTTTTGACAATGTTCTTAACTTTTCCTTACAATTTTTACCCTTTTTTTCAACACTTTGATGTGTTTTTTTAACGTTTGTCACTTTTTTTGAGGTTTAACACTACATAACACCAACTTATTAACTTTAGTTTCAGCGTTTTTTTTGGAATTTATGTTCAATAAACCTAATTTTTACATAATGTTTGAGTTAGAGAAGAAGAACTTAGGAACTATTTAGACTAAAATTAAAGGAATGGATGTTGATGGATAATCACAGACTGGAATATGTAAATTTTTACTTTTACTATTTCAAAAACACTTCAATTTGTGTTTCAAATGCTATAAAATTGAATAAAACGCCCCAAAATTAATGAAACTTGCAAAGAGGGTTCATGTTGTTTTGGGAAATTAAAAAGAACACTGGTATAGGAAAATGGGTCAAGCCTTAAATCTGCAAGATGTCTGGACTGTAATATGCACGTTTAATTTAAATTCATTTATTCATGAATCGGTGATCAATCGGCCAAACACCAGGCGAGTTATAAAATGTCATTTCAGAGGCTTGTTTGCCAAGTCAGAGAGCATCAAGGACACACTTTGTTCTGCGTTCAGATGCTGTAAGGGACCCGATTCCTCTTCCTCCAGTACACTCATAATGACTCAGCAGGTTCTCCAGCACCAGCACCAGACAATCAATTTGAATTTTGCACACAGCCAACAAACATGCATGCATCTTATTTATGTTCTAAACTTGATTTAATCCCTGTTTAAAGCAGTTGGGATCAGATCTCTTTTCAAAAAGACGTGCATGTGTAACATGTACAGCATGAGGACAGACACAAGAATTCACAGCGCCATTTACATCCACATTAGACAGAAGTTCCACATTAACGTATTAATAGCAATAGGACTAGCAATAATAATTGTGGCAGAGGGTGTGGAGAAGGAACATGGAGGTAGCAGGTGACTCCAACCAACGATCCAGACTTCACAGACCCAGAGCCAGAAACACCTGCAGGGAGTGATAGGAGGAGAGAGGGAAGGGGCGAGAGAGCACAAGAAGAATAGTGTCTGTGTGACCCTCCGGCTTACATCCACGTGCAGGTGTAAGACCGCCTGAGCAAACATGACCAAGACCAGGAGGGTCTGAGTCAGTCTGGAGCCGAGTCTCTCACACTTTCAAATATTCCAAACTACAATCCTGAAGGATGATGTGTTCCTTGTTATTCCCTACGTATGATAGTCATCCGATAGTTTGGGTGCATGATCTCATTATTTGTTTAAATACATGTAATTTATGTAAGCATTATAATAAGTCTTTAGTCACAAAACTGCCCAATATAATTTGGTATCAGGTGTTCTGTACAGTAGGTGGCAGTATGTACCTGTATATATATATATATATATATATATATATATATATATATATATATATATATATATATATATATATATATATATATATATATATATATATATATATATATACATACATATATACCATTGTAAAATTGCATTAGGGACGTTTCATATTCACAAAGCTAAAGTCAATCCCATGTTTAAAGTTATTCTTAAAAGTGGTAGGTACTTTGAGTCACTTAAATTTTTTAATGAATCTTTGAAAGCATTTTAATAACTCGAATAGGCTTTATTTAAGGAACACCTTCTGTCAATTATTTTAAAGAAGTATGACGCCTGTTCATTCATTTATCTCTCTCCTTTTAATTCTATAATGTGTGTTCATGAACTGGAATAGCTGACTGTTAATAAATTAAATTCTAAATTAAGTTATTTTTAAAAGTTACTTGCAAAATCTCATTTATATCTAAATTTTCCAATCAGGAGCCATCCTTTTTAATTTTTTGGAAATGGAATTAAACTTTAAATTAATCCTATATTGTATCAGGCAGAACATCCTTAAACTGTGTACCCTGTGTACAGTGATTGCTAGCTTGTAGCTAAGCTAGCAGTAATTTCAAAAACGTTTTAGCTATCTATGGTTGATTGCTAACGTTAGTGCAAAACGCCATTCAACTGACAGCCTTTGTTGTGTTTGATGCTGACTTGTAGCCAGCAGTGAACAAACTTCGTTAAGTAGCTAGGTCCACTTTACTGTATTGCCATTACAGAAATCTCCCGTTAGCATCTTGTATGCTAACTACTTGTCACATAGTAACGCATGCGCAGCTCACATTTCCACTCGTCGCAAAGTGACGCATGCGCAACTCAACTGCACTTGACTTACATCGGGGAGTGACAGTTCCACTATGGTTCCACCCCCAACCATAGACTGTATGTATTGTCTACGACCCCAACGGACATGACCCCCACCGACATCAACCCTCCTGTCACTTTAAGGGAAACTCGGGCGCCCCCTTCAAAGGAAACGCAAATGTGCAGCCCAGCACGTCCGGTCAGTGGCGTCAACATGGCGGCGGTAGATGTCATTGTGGACAACTTGGTGACACTCTGGAGGATACCGGCTGCCCGACAAAACTTCCCCTTGATATTTGTACTCATTTCGGTCGTGGGGTCGCTTCTGAAAAAGCTGGAGGTCGTCCCGCAGACATATTTCAGCAGCAGCGGAAATGCCCTTAATGTGTAAGTAATGTTAGTGCTACTTTGTTATTATCCTAGCTGAGGGTTAGCTCACAGAAATAATGAATTCAAGCACCTGAGCTCACCTGGCGCTTACTGTGCGGTGACGTGCTGGTGACAGACAGGTGAAAGGGCAGTCATGAGAGAAATGCACTGCTTTTCTGGACTGTGTTGTAATGAAGTTAGCAACGCTGAAGTAATGTGGGCCAAAGGTAACGTTAGCTAGCTAAACTGTTGCTTCATTAGTTGCTGTGCTGATAAGCATTACATGTCCCCTTTATTATAACTTTACAAATTTCAGTTAAAAAAGACACAAATAAGGCAAATGCTCAAATGATCCCAGTATTTAAAGCAGTTGTATGTTCCTTTATACACTGCAACACTTCATATTACAAATTAATTCATACGCAATACAACTGCCGCTTTCTCAATTCAATACACTGTGTTGCTGCTAATAGCTAATATCAGTGGTTTGCAGTTAGATTTCAGGCTCATTAAATAGGTATAAAAAGAAAGTAAAATATAATACAAATAATAAGATTTTTGGTAGACTTTTAAACAGGGATGTAGTAAATGTGCAGTATATGTGTAATTAGAAATGAAAGATATAAACGTGAGTGAAAGTGTATAAAGCTAAAGTGATGGATTATTTAACAGTTTCTATTGAAACCTCTCTCTATCTCTACAGTACTACTAATGAATGCTATCAGCTGAGTACTAATGTCAATGCCCCTGTTCCTCTTGCAGGTATTTTGTCAAAGTGTCCTGGGGCTGGACATTGCTGCTGCTGACCCCTTTCCTCCTCCTGTCCAACTCGGCCTTCAGCAGGAGCGTGTCCTTCCTGTCCCGGCGACTGCTGTCTCTGGTGGTGGCGACAGCCATCTGGTACGCCTGCACCCAGACCTTCTTCTTCATCGAGGAAGTGACCGGTTTGTGTTATGAAACTGACACCGAGGAGGTTCTCGTCAAGGAGTTATCAAGCAAAGCCAGCTGCAGGCGGGCCGGCTTCCAATGGCACGGCCAGGACATCTCAGGGCACTCCTTCATCCTGGCCTACTCGGCTCTCTTCATCGTGGAAGAAACGGCGCCGATGGCCTCCCTAAGGACCGCCGGTCTCTCTGCGCTGCCCAGGATGGTCCTCAACCTGTTGTACGTGGCCTTGAATCTGATCGTGATCGTTTGGGTGTGGATGTTTGCCTGCACCTCTGTTTACTTCCATCACATGTCCCACAAGTTGCTAGGGACTTTATGTGGCCTGGTGGCATGGTATCTGACATATCGGGTTTGGTATCTCAAACCTTTATCCCCAGGACTCCCCCCTCAGCGCCCCTCAAAAGAACAGAAACACAACCCCTGAGAGGCAGTCATACTTTCCAGAACAACATTGTTACTAATGTTGCAGCCCTTCTCGAAACAACACACTACCGTTGAAGTTCTCTGTCTCCAGGTCCAAGCTGGCCATGCTATTTTAAGCTATTTTACGTTATTCCCTGCTCAAAGAAAGGTTGATTTCTACAGGATGGTTGTTGGCAGCTGCTGTTCCCCAAAGGACTCTCTGTAATCTGAGATAAAAGCGAGACGCCGTCCAGCTTCTGCCTCTCACCTTCAGCTTCTGAGGCCCGCATGCTACGCCAGCCTTCGTCCCCTAGTTTGTTGCCTTAAAACGTTTTTATTTGCGGATGGTTAATCAGAGATTTTAGATGTCTGAATGGGAACACTTGAGAATGTTTACAGCTCCAGTTGTATTTTTGCAGACCAATGTAAAGAAGATATATACATTACTTTTATAGGAAACCACCATCAGGTCAGACACTGTAACTTCAGTGGGCCTAAATGATTTACTGATGTAGAGCTTGAATAGCAGAGAGGACCATCATTTTAATGTATCAGCAAGTTGTTTGCAAAGTATTATTAAAATGCTTTTAAAATGGTTAAGGCTGGAATAATCTACGATTGGGATTGTTCTAAAAAAAATGCGTCCCAATTTCCTAATGCACAAGGTGACATCTTTAAATGCCGAGTTTTGTCCAGGCAGTAGTTCAAAATGCAAAGATATTTAATTTACAATCACACAGGACAAAGGCAAGCAACACGTCCTCACAACTGTAAAGGTGGAACCGGAGAGGTTGAATTTTAGCTTGGAAAAATAACACAAGTCAAAGCAGTGCACACTGGTTTTCTGTTGATGAACTAATCGAATTGGTCAACTAATTGTTTCAGTTGTGGTTTTATTTATTGTCAACACTATGAAAACACCAAGTAACCTACCAATAACTGTTGCCAAGGCTGATATGTATTACATACCTCTGTGCCGTAGAGCTCCATTGTTGTCCAAAAACTATTAAAAATACATAAATGATGAGCATGGGCTCTGTTTTTTTTTCCAGTCTCGCATACACCGTTCTGCTGCATTAAATCCTCACTAGATTACCAAATGTGTATTAATCCCCTTCTGGAAATAGTCCCCAAGAAATGCTCTATTTACTCCCGTTTCAGTAACATTTCCTAAAGACTAAAGTGCCCAGCTGCCAGAAATTGACATTTATTTAAAAAAAAAAATGGACATTTGAATTTATTAACATTTGTGATGTAGAATAAATCCAGCCTTGTCCTATAGTGGTGGATTTGGGAAAAACCTTAGTAAATCCTAATTATGTAATGCAATGTCAAAGTATTTTAAAAGAATATTCATTACGTCACAAGCAAATACGTTTTGTGTGCGTCTTTGTGGCGTGTCAAAGCAGGTTTTGCTCAAATAAAAAACCAGCATCTCTGTGTTTAATTTTCATTATTTATTCGTCATTGATGGCAACTGAGTAAATTAAGGCTTATGAACAAACATCATAGAAAGCACCATAAATAAATGCATATAGAAAAATAAAAAGTAAAAAATACTATAGTGAATTATAATGGCCACAAATCACAACTAGGATTTGAGTTGAACTCTGTGTGTGTTCAAAGACACACACAGAGTTCAACAGAGCCCCCCCCCCCGTGTCAATTAACAGAATATGTGAATGAGAATCAAAAAGTCAACATAAATAATGAAGCTTATGTTATGTTTAAATCGTAACAGGAAATAGTACTTTGAGCTTTTGTGTCCTCTTGCTTACTTTAAAACTTGGAATAATTTAGATGTGTATTCAGATATATATATATTCTCAAATCTTTTGTACCATTTACATCACTGCTACTCATGCAAGAACAGTTTAAAACCTAATAACCTCCCCGCTCCCTTTCATCTCTGTTAAATCTAAACGCACTGCACTCTCCATAGAAAACATGATCCTGAACACAGTGAGCTTCTACGCCTCTATTTTCTCCATAAAAATCAGATTTCTTATCAGATGCGAGTCATGTGACAGCATTGATCGCCGTCTTGGGTTCAGCGTTTTCTGCCACGGCTGCAGCTGACCACCGCCTGCACAGAACTGTAACAGTAACTGGAAACAAAACACACTACCTTCATTATGCAAGGCTTAAGCTGTGGAGAAACACTGAGTCCTTACTGCAAGAATTGTCTGGATAATGAGCCATAAAAAAAAAAAAAAAAGCAGCTTATAACCCTAGCCAGTGTCTGACATAAGGAGTTATTGAGATTTATAAGATGTTAAACCCTGGAGGGCTGACTAAGAAAAAAAAGAAGAAAAGCTCCCGTTTAAGGTGGATAGAGGGTGGAGCGAGAAAAGTACTACATCAACAAGACAGCTGGCTAGGCTTGGGGGGGGGGGGCGTTCAGCTTTTCCTCCCATTCCCTTTATTTAACCTTTGAGCTCGTTTAAAATTCAGCACGGTAAAATAAATGAGACAATGTGTAATTAAAAATATCTATCTGTAAAACCAGTCTGTGGGGTGGAGACACACACACACACACACACACACACAGCAGTGAAATCCAGCTCCAACCCACTGCTCAGTGCAGGTGCTTCAAAGGTAACAATTAGCAAGAGAACGTTTTACCCTTGTGTTATCCTCCCGGGTTACAAAACACACAAATATGTGACATGGCCGTCCTTTTTTCAGACTTTTTATTCGTTTTCACTAACACCACTTTACTAGTTTTACGCTACTTTTTGCAAATCATGGTCAATAACCCTCATTTATATAGAATTCAACCTTATATTTGAGTTAAAAAAACTGAAATTATGAATTATTTTGACTATGAGTTGAGATCAGATGAAAATGATCAATTGTATTTGCAAAAAGCAGTGTATGACATCCAATCCAATTTTTTTGTGGCAATTTGGTTAAAAAGATACTCATATTTCAGATATAGACATTTTTAGAAGGGGTCAAATTTGACCCGAGGACAACAGGAGGGTTAAGAAAATCGGTGGTTTTGAGATTCGGTAGTGATCATAAATTCTGCCTCTGGTCAGTGTCCATCTGTCACAAAATGGTTACACAATAAGACCCATGCAATGAAATATACATCCTAAACCTAAAGCAGCACTAGTGTGCCGTAGATGCAGAATTTACAATTTTACTACCAATTGTGTAAAGTTTAGTAACATGTGATCTCCTGCACGGTGACCAAGACGGTGAAGGTGGACCAGTGTGAGCGGTGTGATCCGTAGTGCTCTTAATAAACTGAGTGTGTCTGTGTTCACTGTGTGTAGTGTAGGGTGTACAGTCAGTTAAAGGAATAGTTCGACATTTTGGGAAATATGCACTTATTCCTATTCTTGCCAAGAGTTAAATGAGAAGATCAATTTCATTAGTGTCTGTCGGTTCAGTGTAATGCAGCAGTTTGTTAGCTTAGCTTAGCATGAAGACGGGGGGGAAATAGCCAGCCCCAATTTGTGAATGTCATGAATATTGGCATCGGCCTTTCCTGAAAAATATACAGTGCATTCCGAAGTATTCAGAGCCCGTTTAAATGTATTTTTTCCTCAGCAATCTACACTCAATACCCCATAATGCCAGAGAGAAAACAACATTATTGAAGGATTAAAAAGGAAAATAAAATATCACATTGACAAGTATTTAGACCCGTTTGTCTCGATCATCTTTGAGGGGGTTTCTAGGAGTCCTAGGCTGCTTCCCATGTCCCTTATTTAAAAGCTCCTCGGTCTTTGGTCCTCGGCTGACCCGGAAGTTGTTCTGTCCCTCCTCTGTGAAGGCCGTCTCACAGCTCTTATTTCTGCCCCAAGGACAGAGGAGCTGTAGGCGAGGATACATGAGAGTCTTCCTGAAAGCTGTGCAGCTGAAGGAGTCGCTGACCCCACACAAACTGACATATTCATGTGAATTCATGTCTAATCCCTCTAAAAACATATGAGTTTATGTGAACAACATCACAGAGTGCGGTCTAGACCGGCTCTTTTATGAAATCCCAATGAGATAACGGTTGTTGTTATCTCATTGGGAATTCAGCAGAATTCTTATTGTATCCTTTGTGAGATCTGTGCCTCGACATAATGCAGGCAGCTCCTCTCACCGCATGTCTTGACTTCCTGTTCTGATGTGCATTGTCAGCTGTGAGACCTTCTACAGACAGGTGTGTGTGTGTGTGTGTGTGTGTGTGTGTGTGTGTGTGTGTGTGTGTGTGTGGGTGTTTGTGTGTCTCTGTCTTTCCAATTCACCACAGGTGGACTCCAGTCAAGACGTTGAGACATAAATGGGTTTCATTACTTCAATGTAGTATTTCAGTCTTGTTTAATAAACTTGCAAAAACCTCTGACATCCTGTTATCTTTCTGTTATTATGGGGTTATGAGATATTGATTTTAGCACAAGGCTGCAGCATAACAATATGTGAAAGGTGTATCACAAGAAATTCTTTTTTTAAACCGATCATTTAATAACACTAATCGCTGTTCCCAAGGCATTTAATCAATAATCAAAGACTCTTCTTACCCTTTGCAAAAAAGAAAGTTTGCTGCCCAATTAATAAAAAAAGCATGTTTTACCAGCTTTCCTAGTCATTCTGCTAATGCAAACTAGCGAGAATCTAAAATAAATAATGTCATTTTTTTGGCTACCTACTTAGAAAATACAGTCAACTGCTAGCTTTAGCTTAAAACGTAAAATACAGACATAGGGCCTTAAGGCTAGCTATTTTCCTCCTGTCTCCTGCAGTCTTTATTCTAAGCTAAGCTAGCAGCCTCCTGGCTGTAGATAGATAGATAGATAGATAGATAGATAGATAGATAGATAGATAGATAGATAGATAGATAGATAGATAGGTATTGATCCCAATAAAATGGGAAATTACAGTGTTGCATCATATTTAACAGACAGACGCGAGAGTTGTATAGTTATATTGTCCCAGCGAGAAGGTAAATAAGCGATTTTCCCCAAAATGTCGCGCTACTCTCTTGAATTTTGCCTTCATCCATTTATCATTTCTTCTGGCAGTTTTTGGCAGCACAGCGCCTCTCAGAAAGTATTTATCACGGAACATTTCCCCTTGGTTTTTACTGGTTTAAACCTCAGGCCATAGGAGCGAAGACCAGCTATGAGATATGGCTATAATAGTGGCATGCAAAGGTCAGTTAACCTGTTAGGTGGTGCTGTATTTAACATTTTGTCTGCGTTTCTTCTTTAAGTTTTCAAGACTAGAAGAACCGATGCATGCCGCCAACAAAAAGATAAACATGGACTTGCCGGCCGCAAGTGGCCAGAAATGAAACTCGATGAAGGCCTTGATTACCAGAAAATGTGCTGGTAAGAATTTCTTATCATGGAATGTTTTAATATTCTTTGTTCACCCAGGTAAGTAATAGTGTTCTCTATATAGATTCATTATGTTTTCCTGCAGTCATAAAACATTACAGAAAAGTTGAAACATCACACAAATACACAGACATTTAACACAACAAGACGGCATTCACTACATGTATTTCTTTTTTAAATACCAGTAGGCAAAGTAGCCCATCCCTCCCAGTGAGCCCATGAGAAAAGAGGCCCCGAAGAAGGACGGGGGCTTCTTTTTTACCATCCGGAAGGCGTTGGGTAGGACCGCTGACAGAAGCGTTGTGTGGATGTCGCCCAAGACCCTACGGAAAGCGTAGCGTTTTTGCACACGCAGAAAAAAGGACTGCAGGTTGGGTCGGCTGCCGTCCTCCCAGTATTTCTTGGAAAGTCCCAAGAACTTGAGCCTGTGCAACAAGGCACCGAGGCAGACGTCAGCTAGTGTAAATTCAGGTCCACATAGCCACAACTCACACTTTTGACCTGCAAGGGAAGGAAAAGAAGAAGAAAAAAATCCTCAGACATTGTTGGAAACATGTTTTGGTTCTGTAATGATTGAAGATAGTCAGGATTCATACCTTGATACTCTAGTTTTCTTTTCTCCAGCTCAGCCTCCACTTGATCTAGAACCATGGCTAACTCTCCCAGAATTTTCTTCAGGTAGTTCACATTATCATGGTCCAAGATTTTTGCCTGACAATCATTTAAGAAAGGGTTTAAAAAATATAGACAGAGGCAAACCAGCATGCATAACTTGGCTAAAAATGGTTAAACACAAAGTATGTAAGACTCCCCCAGTACAGTACCCATGTTAATTAAAGAAAATGATAAATAACTAATGTGTTATAGCCATGCAGAATTAAACAAGACTGAGGGCACATTCACACATGCACCAAATCATCATTAGGGATTATTGGCCTCCTTTTCACATCCATTCTATGCGAGTTAGGGGATGCATACAACTTCTGGTGGCAATGCAAAGTCACAAATTTGCATGCATGCGTCACATGGAATTCAACTTAGGTGAATTTTGACAAGCAGCTGCAACCAACCAGCAAAGAAGTGTGTGTTTGACCCCACTTGGCTGTTTTTTGCAGACACCAGGCTTTTGCCTTGTCCTGTGCTATAGCGGTTGCGATGCGTGTGATGGCCCGACTGATAAAGGATTTTTAAGGCCAATACAAATGTTTGCTTATTAAAAAATCCATATGCTGATATTTTGGTCAATCTATATATTTAAAAAAAAAAAATCCAGAAATAACGACATGAACAGATTTCCCTAACATTAGATATTTATAGTTATTTATGAGTTCTCACTAAAATAATATGATAATAATTAGTTTTATTGTCACAACAGAACAACATCAAAATATATTATATATAAGTTCTGATAAATAAAATGTATAAAATTACAAGAGGAGCGTTCTCTGGTGGACAGACTATGCAACGCCATCACTAACAGGGACGTTGTAGAGCGTCCTCTGGTGGACAGACTA